>NC_080038.1:124169259-124471007 GCF_030020395.1 Manis pentadactyla
ACAGAAATCTGTTGCATTCCTATACACTAATGATGAACTAGCAGAAAGAGAAATCAGGAAAACAATTCCATTCACAATTGCATCAAAAAGAACAAAATACCTAGGAATAAACCTAACCAAGAAAGTCATAAACCTGTACCCTGAAAACTACAAGACACTCTTAACAGAAATTAAAGAGGACACTAATAAATGGAAACTCATCCCATGCTCTTGGGTAGGAAGAATTAATATTGTCAAAATGGCTATCCTACCTAAAGCAATCTACAGATTGAATGCAATCCCTATCATGATACCAACAGCATTCTTCAACGAACTGGAACAAATAGTTCTAAAATTCATATGGAACCACAAAAGACCCCAAATAGACAAAGCAATCCTGAGAAGGAGGAATAAAGCTCTGGGGATCTCACTTCCCAACTTTAGGCTCTACTACAAAGCCACAGTAATCAAGACAATTTGGTACTGGCACAAGAACAGACCCATAAACCAATGGGACAGACTAGAGAGCCCAGATATAAACCCAAGCATATATGGTCAATTAATATATGATAAAAGAGCCATGGATATACAATGGGGAAATGAGAGCCTCTTCGACAACTGGTGCTAGCCAAACTGGACAGCTACATGCAAGAGAATGAAACTGGATTACTGTCTAACTACATACACAAAAGTAAACTCGAAGTGGATCAAAGACCTGAATGTAAGTCATGAAACCGTAAAACTCTTACAAGAAAACAGAGGCCAAAATCTACTGAATATAAACATGAGCAACTTTTCCTGAATGCATCTCCTCAAGCAATGGAAACAAAAGCAAACATGAACACATGGGACTACATCAAACTAAAAAGCTTCTGTACAGCAAAGGACACCATCAGCATAACAAAAAGGCATCCTAAATTATGGGAGGATATATTTATAAATGACATATCTGACAAAGGGTTAACATCCAAAATAGATAAAGAACTCAACACGTCTCAACACCCAAAAAGCAAAGAACCTGATTAGAAAATGGTCAGAGGATATGAATATACAGTTCTCCAAAGAAAAAATTTGGATGGCCAATAGGCACAAGAAAAGATGCTCCACATCACTAATTATCAAGGAAATGCAAATAAAAACCATAATGAGATATCACCTCACACCAGTTAGGATAGCCAGTATCGAAAAGACTATGAATAACAAAGCTGCCGAGGATGTGGAAAAAGGGAAACCCTCCTACATTGCTGGTGGGAACATAAGCTAGATCAATCATTATGGAAAGCAATATGGAGGTTCCTCAAAAAACTAAAAATAGAAATACCATTTGACCCAGGAACCCACTCCTAGGAATTTACACAAAAAGTATAATCTCTCAGATTCAAAAAGACATATGTACCCCTGTGTTTACTGCAGCACTATTTACAATAGCCAAGATATGGAAGCAACCTAAGTTTCCATCAGTAGATGAATGGATAAAGAAGCAGTGGTACATATACATAGTGGAATACTATTCAGCCATAAGAAAGAAACAAATCCTACCATTTGCAACAACATGGATGAAGCTGGAAGATATAATGCTCAATGAAATAAGCCAGGCAGAGTAAGACAAGTACCAAATGATTTCCCTCATTTGTGGAGTATAACAACAAAGCAAAACTGAAGGAACAAAACAGCGACAGGCTCACAGACTCCAAGAAGGGACTAGCAGTTACCAAATGGGAAGGGTTGTGGAGGGCAGATTGGGAGGGAGGGAAAAGGGGACTGAGGGGTGTTATTACTGGCACACATGGTATAGGGGGGACCATGGGAAGACAGTGTAGCACAGAGAAGGCAAATTGTGACTCTGTGGCATCTTACCGTACTGTTTGACAATGACTGCAATGGGGTATGTGGGGGCACAATAACATGGGTGAATGTAGCAACCATACTTTTTTTCATGTGAAACCTTCATAAGAGTGTATATCAATAATACCTTAATAAAAATAAAAATAAAAATAGAAAAAGAAGAAAAAAATAAATAAATAAATCTTGAAAGCATCCAGAAAGGAAAAGACACATTAGGTATAAGAGAATTTGTACAATTAGTGGACTTCTCATGACACCCCACACAGGCCCAAATACAATAGAAAAATACCTTTGAAGACCTAGAATAAAAGAACTGTCAATCTGGAATTCTTTATCCATAAAAGGTAAAGACATTTTCAGATGCAGTAAAAGTAAGAGAATTTGTTACCATTTTATCTGAGGAAATTGATACCACAGCGAAACTTGGAACTTCAGAACTAAAGGAAGATGGATAGAGATGGCAAATATTTGGGAAAAGTAGAGTATTTCTTTCTAATTAAATTCATTAAAATATATATGATTCTTAAAAACAATTATAACATCATCAGAGGAAGTATTTCATTATATGTAAATGAAATATGTATGACAACTATAACATAAAAATGGAAAGATAAAGCACCCTATATGGTTGTAAGGCTTCTACATTTTATGTTAAGCAGTTAAAGATCAACTCTACACAGACTATGAAAAGACAAATATGAATATCATACTAACTTGAGCAACCACTGAAAATTATGAATGTATACAGTATAGGCAAAAAGAATATAGATTAAAATGGAATATGAAAAGCTATTTTACTTTATCATTTATATATTTATTTATTTTTCTTTTTTCCTTTTTTTATCTTTGTTGAAAAGCTATTTTAATACCAACAATAAGGCAAGAAATGAAGAACAGAGGGAAAACAAAAAACAAAAAAGGGACACACAGAAAACAAAGAATAAAGTGTAGAACTAATCCAAGAAAATAATTACATTAAATGTAAAAGGTATAAGAGCAAAAATGAAAACACTAAGATTGTCGATTGAATAAAAAAAACCTATATTCCCAGTAAAATAAACTCACTTGTATTTTTTTTCCCCGAGGTACATAAGATATATAAATCTTAGTGTGCCCCTCAATGAATTTTGACATGTGTATACACTCAGGTAACCATCACCCAAAACAAGATATCAAACATTCACAGTATTTTTTTTTTCCCTTCACCTACTTTATACATTCCCTGTTCCCCTCCATGATGGTAACCTCAGTCTGAGTCTCTGAGTCTATTTCTGTTTTGTTTCTTTGTTCACTAGTTTTGTGTTTTAGATTCCACATATAAGTGAAATAATATGGTGTTTGTCTGATTTATCTAACTTAGCAAAATACCATCTAGGTCCATCCATGTTGTTGCAGTGGCAAGATTTCTTTTTTTATGGCTGAATAGTATTCCACTGTATATGTATCTATATAGATATGTACAGACAAAGCAGAATTATATATACAAAAAATTACCAGGGACCAGCGATAATGAAAGACATTACATAATCATAATAGGGTCACTTGTTCAGGAAGATAAAACAACCTGGAATGTGCATGCACCTAACAACAGAACTCTTCAACACATGGTTCTGGAACATTTGAACTTTAGAATGTTCATGTCCAAAAATTAAACATCAATCCATTTTTAAACTTCATTAAAAAATTAGCTCAAAATGGATCATAGGCCTAATATAAAGTGAGGAAGTATAAAACCTACAAAAGAAAACATAAGAGCAAAACTTTACATCCATGTTTCTGAAAGTGTTCTTAGATATAACACCAAAATTTATTGATAAAAATTGATAATTTGGACTTTATTAAAATCAAAACATTTATTCTACAAAAAAATCTGTTAAGACTGTTGCTGAAATCAACACAACTGTTATATTTAAGAATGAGAGAGTTTAATCATAGTCTTACTGAGACCATGACCCAAGAGCAGCTCTTCAGTGTGCTTTGAGAAAGTGCTCTAAAGCCCCTTAATTTAGAGACATCTGAAAGACTTTTTCTACAGCAGAGGTTATGAGTCGAAATAAGTTACATTTATCAATACACCAAGCAGCATGGCATGAATATATCTAGCTGGTGTCCTAAAGGATCATGTTATACACATTCAAATGCTACCTATGTTTGTGAGAGCAAACAAGGATAGGGAACCCATCAGGTGGATTACCTCATCTTTCTTCAAGAATGGAGAGGGCATATGTGATGCTGTCTTATCAATACCTACCAGAAAATTCTTGACCCACTACATTTCTGGGAGAAGTTGAAAGTATAATGAGGTTAGGTATTAAATCCCAGTTTGGTGACCTGGCCTAGCAGCAGTGACACCATGTTGGACCTACAGCCTTCTTTTTAACAAGAGGATGGAAAGAAAAGCTGCATTATGAGAAAAAATAATTGGAAATCATATATCTGACAAAGGATTACATCTTGAATTTATAAAGAACTCTAAAAAATAAAAAATGAAGAAGCAAAACCTAATTTAAAAAATGGACCAAACACATGAAGAGCCATTTTCACCAAGGAAGATATAGGGATGGCAAATAAGTACATAAATAGGTGCTCAGTCTAATTAATCATTAGGGAAATAACCACAAATTACCATCATGATGAGATACCACTACACAACTATTAGAATGGCAATGCTAAACACTGGAGAGAATAGAGTAACTGGAACTCTCATGTATTGAAAATGGGAACACAAAATGGTCCAGCCATTTCAGAAAACAATTAAGTTCATTTTGTTAACATTAAATATATGCTTCCTGTTTGACCAGCTGTCTTACTCCTAGTTGTTTCTGGCAAGAGAAATGAAATCTTATGTTCACACAAAAAACAGTCTGAAAATGTTTATAGTACCTTTATTCATAATTACCAAATACTGGAAACAACCCAAATGTCCATGAATAGGTGAATGTATAAAAAAAATTGTGGTGAATTCACACAGTAGGATACTATTCAGCAACAGAAAGAAATTAATTACAAATAAGTGTAACATCCTGGATGAAATTCAAATGCATTATATGCTAAACACAGCCTGTCTCAAAAAGCAATGTACTGGGCATGATTCGATTTATATAACATTCTGGAAAAGGCAAAACTATAGGGACATAAAACAGATTGAGAGAAGTTAAGAACTGAAGAAGGGTTTGACTACAAAGGGCACTGTGAAGGTGCTTTCTTGGTAGGAACTAATTCGCATATTGATCTTTGCAATCCTTACATGACTATGTATTTGTCAAAACTGACATAACTAAACACCATAAAGAATACATGTATATTCAGTGCAAGCAATTTTTTTTAATTGGGGTGGGACAAAAGAATGGATCCTAATCATGTCCACATTTACACTCCAGAAAACATCTCTTGACAACTTTGGGTCAGATATAATTGCACATTTGGAGGATTTTTTTAATTTTATTTTCATTCTGGCTATACTGCCCTACTTTCCATGCTGCAAAACCTTAGTGGTGTTGATAATTAACTGGGCCATCACAAACAAGGTCTCTGGCCTTCATTTCTGTCCTCCCACACTGAGAAGACAATGCACTCCTGTATCTGACACAGTACAAGGTCCTTCACTTCAGCCTATTAGACAAAACTCAAGGTTGTCTAATCCCTCAGGAAGGGCATAGGAGTCTAGAAGAGCTCAAAAAGCTTTCAGCTCTTGGTGAACAGGTACTATGTACAGTCAATACATAGTTTATTTATTAAGAATAAAAGACCCAGTCCTAAATTCACCTGATAATTGGCAATTCCATTTCTTCCATAATAAAATAATATCTGTCATTACCAATTTTATGATAAACTCTTAAAATACTTTTCACTACCGCAATAACTTTCAGATGAGACTGTTAAGGAGCTTGTTGCTCAAGTACTAAGGCAGACTTTTTAAGAGCCTGAGATATTCTCAAATAAAAATTCCTTACAATTGTATATTGATGAACAACTTTTAAAATGCTCTTACATTCAGTATCATTAGATGCTAACATAACCCCAAATGTTAGGAAGGACCACTTTTGGCATCCTTTTTTTATAAACGGAACTGCAACCCCAGGAAGCTATATGATATGCATGAGGCCACACAGTTCACAGTAATGCAGTGGGACCAACATTCAGTTCCTGGGATCCTGAGAGAGTTCACAGTGTTGTAATATCAAGCAGAAACCAATTTTGGATTCACCTTTTTTTGAGGGTTTGTTTCTCTTGCTTTGGGAAGAATTATATTTTTATAATTTATATATTTTAATTATTCTTGGTTAAATGATTGAAAGGCCTTACAGTGCCTCAGGGTCCTGAACTCTCTGACCATCAACTCTCATCATAATATCTATAATGATTTATTATGAGAGACAAGAGTTGGAGGCTCAGAAGGTAAAGCAGAGGTCACTGCAATTGATTTCCTGCCTGGGAGACTTAGGCTTGCCTCTCACCTCAGGTGATTGGAGGCTCTTTGACCTTCATTTCAACCATCTGGTTTAGAGGCCTTTTGCTTAATTCCAGACATGTCTAATTCCCTGAAGTCTACCTCAAGTGAAAGTTTCCCAGGTCTTGCATAATATGCTTTCTAAGACAGAACTACAGCCCCCCAATTAATTATTCATTAATAGGCCAGAACCCCTACTTGGTACATACTCAGTCTACAGCCTAACCCAATTAATAAGCTCAGTGTCAAACAGAATTTTTTTATTGAGGAAAAATTGACATTTTGAACCCCATTGTATCTCTGGTGAGTAATGGAGTTTTAGGCTTATTAAAAAACTGAAATACAGATTTGTTGAGTAAAAAAGGGAATGAATCAATGAAGTATAAAAGGTTCTTTATCTAGAGGGCAGGAAGTTGGCATGTGAAAGTATTTTGAAAATCACTTGTTGCTAAAAAGGAAGCAGAAACCGTGGTCTCAAGGACAATGAGAAATATTTGCAGGTGGTCAGGTAATTAAAAACAAACAAAAACTACTGTAGCTATAATTGTACTCTGATCCAGGTTAGTAGAGAACTCACCAATATGCAATCACAGTTCAGTAGGTATTTTTTAATGAGCATAAGCCTTGAATAACTTTATATTTTCCCAATTTTGGTTCTAAAAAATGACACTCATATTCTAATTTTCTCTTTAAAATCCTCTTGAAAAAGTAAGAAACTCACAAATGTTGTCAATCTAAACAAACATCCCTGATTGAAATTTTCCTTCCTGAGCCCTCATTGAGGATTATGTGTTTAAGGGCTTTTTATAACTTATTCTGCATAACCTTGAAGAGTCTCTTCATCCTTTAGCTGATTAAAAGTATTTTTCACAGCCCGTAAAGCAAGATATGACTCCATGCTATGTGTATTTAATAGAGGAAATATGCTTTATGTGCTCCACTAAGTCATTTGTGAAATTGCATTACTGCCATACCATTAGTATACCTCTTTAAGATGTCTGTGGTCCTGTCTTGACAGGTAAATTAACAGTTTCATCAATCTACTCAGAGATTTATAATGAATGACCTTCTAATACAAAGAAAAATATCCACCTTCAGGAACTGAAAACAGAAATCACACATATTTTTGCAAAGAATATCAGAGAAATGAATGCAGCAAGATAATAGAGTTATTGATGGGTGATAAAGATATAGTTTAGAGACATTTTAAAATTGTATCCATTTATGAAGCTAAAAAAATCAATATGGGGTATATGTAATTAAAAGAATGATGTTTAAGATATGGTGATGTTTTTATGATGTCAAAAAATTATTAGTATAAAATCGTAACATGTTTCCATAATGTGAAAACTGTTCAGTCACAAGCATATTAAGTGTTGACAGAATCCACACAGCTAATGCTCCTTTTTAAAAAAATGTAGCAATTGCTAAGTCTAATCTTTTGCTATTGTCTGAAAGGATAGTACTGTAGCACAGAAAAATTATATCATATCTAATAACCCTGCTAAATGCTATTAATATGACTCATTATTTGCTCTTTTTGAGATAGATTCCAGATGTCACATCCAACTTTCCTTCAGTCCTTGGTTGTTTTTTTTTTAACATGTACTGTTATGTATTTTATTTCTGTAACAATAAAACACAGCAGGAGAAAACTCTTTCCACTGTGCCATTGCCTTAAATCATCTAGCTTCTCTCCAGAATTTTTGATATCTCCATCCCATTCCCACTTCACAGTCCTGCTGGGTTGTGAACTGCCCGTTACAAAAATTAACATCACCACTACCACTGTGCTCAGCCCAGCCCAAAGTGCCTTCCCCTTCCTCTGGATTTTCATAGAACTTAATGTCTATTCAATTTATTTCATATTCAGTAGGTATTGTTAATAATACTTTCATAAGTATATCCCTTACTTGCCCAACTATAATGTAAATTATTTGGGGACAGTATGTAAGACGGTTAAAGCTTGGGCTTTAGCATCAGACTGGCTTGGATTCGAATCCTAGATCTGTCATTTGACAGTCTATGTGACCTTGGACAAATAGCTTCACCTTTCCAAGCATCAGTTTTCTCATTTGTGAAATGAGGATGATGTTACCGCTTATATTATAAGGTCATGATACCACCCACACATATAGTATTCATCACCATGTTATACATGTAGGTGAAACATCATAGAAATTTGTGGATGGCCCCCCAAAATTATCTTACTTCAGTGTATCTTCCAAAATGTATTGATAAAAAATTCACATTGTAGGAAATATGTTCATCTCACTTTTTAATTCTATAAAACTTAGTTTTGATCTGACCTGTCTATGATCAGTAGCAAATCAGAGACCACCAGAAGAGGTTTACAGAATATAGGCTCGGGGGCCAGACTACCTGTGCTCACCTCTACCCTTCACTATCTGTGAAACAGGATAATTTGCCTAGATTCTTTAAGACTCAGTTTCCTCATCTGTAAAATGGACTTGATAATAACAATACATACATCATAAGGTTATTTTAAGCACTAAATTACTTAACAAATGTCTTTTGGAACATCACCTGATACAAAGTAACTGTTGTCAGCAGTTACTATTGTAAATTTGCCCCTCTTTCAAATATGCTGAATTATCAACTTTGGATCCTTATGAAAAAAAAAGAATAGTACATAGAGAAAAATTATTATGGGAAATCTCATAGAAGGGGTGACAATCAAAGAATACTATTACCAATCTGTATGTTGAGGAAATTCACTGAGTTTTAAAAGCTTTAAAATTCTATTCCTAAATTCCGTCTTCAGTTATTTATAATTAAGAGTCGATACATTTTTCAGAGACACACTGAGCAACATTTTACTGGTTGCTCTAAGAAGATAAGAATTACTATTACAAATTATATTTATGGTACATTCATTCTCTAAGACCCAGATCAAATCCTATCTTTTACAAGAAACTCAACAGGCCAGATATTACCCTCATTAAGATCCTACAGTACTTTATCATCTGTAGCAGATGTTGGCAAACTACAGTCTCTGGCTAAATCCAGCTTCAGGTCTGTTTTTGAACAGCTTGTGAATTAATAGTAAGGAGTTGTAAACAAACATGAGTAAGTGGCAGAGAGCATATGAGGTCTACAAAATCTAAAATATTTATATTATGTGCTCCTTCACAGAAAAAGTTTTGCTGACCCCTATCTCTACCCCTCATTTGACACTATCACATACTGTCTAAAGACATTCTGTGTCCACTATTATTTGTAGATAATAACTATAACAATCATATTATTATGTGTTTATACTGTTTCAGGAACTATGCTAAGTATTCAGCTGCATGATCTTCCTTCTCACTATATTCCTCTGTCATAAATAATATTAATTTCCTCATTTTATAGATGAGGAAACTGAGATTTAGAGTGGTATGTATCATGCCAAGGTCACATGGGTAGCTACTATTTGAACCTGAGTTTGCCTTATTCAAAACCTCATGTTTTACCACTGTGGACCACTGCTGTTCTTTTTGTTCTCTTAAGTCATTTAAATTATGGACATTTGTGTTTAAGCCTAGATTATACATTTCTTAAAGGCAAAGACTGTGTATCTCCCACAACAGAGAATGTTACATACACAATGGCTGTTCAGTAAATATTTACTATATCCAAAAATAAGTGGATGCAATTCAATGTTTAATCTTTGTCAGGCCCACTGAGGGATATTTTATTAAGTAACATAATCATACATTCATAAATTACGGATGTACCTAACACTTCATAGCTTCCCTCAAATCTCTAAATACAACTTTATATTTGGACCTTTGTTTTCCAATGCTAAACTGAAGCACTATTAGTAATGACAGTATCTATAAGTTTCTTTCCGTCCTTCCTTACCCCCATCCTTCATCTCTCCCTCTATCCCTCCCTTTCTTACCACCCTCCTTCACTCTCCCTTCCTTCTTTCCTCTCTCTTCCCTTCGTTAAAAAAAAAA
Organism: Manis pentadactyla; assembly: GCF_030020395.1. Classification (NCBI taxonomy): domain Eukaryota; kingdom Metazoa; phylum Chordata; class Mammalia; order Pholidota; family Manidae; genus Manis; species Manis pentadactyla. Next base: position 124,179,499 of record NC_080038.1, read on the forward strand.
TTTAGCATTCTTCTTAATATACATAAATTAAATTGGTGTACAGAATAAACATGGCCCATATTCCCATGTAAACAATAGTCTAGGGTCCTTAGTTCTTGTTTCCATTAGATGGATCACTTTCAACTTTTAAAGCATGCCATTTAGTTCTCATTAACATCTAGATGTCAACTGCAATTACTTTCCACTTCTGGTTCCAAGCACATTTGGCTCAAAAGGCCAGTTGCCATGTGAGTATAATATAATCCTCTAATAAATCTGCATATCTTGGGAATTTAAATTTTTGCTAACCCTCTATGGCTGATTTACAGCTTTACTGAATTTTCTTTTCAGCGATACATTCTGCTGTTGCTCCTTTATCTCTACCCACTCTTCAACCAACTACCAGATACTGTTTTTTCTCCTTCATCTTAATTCAACTTCCCCTTTCCCCAGCTGACACACTGACATTCATGCAAGGCAAGTGAGTGAAATAGACCTGAACTGGTGATCGAGAGGCAAAGGTATTTAGTCCTCTAATAAACAAACAAACAAACCTAATATAGCTCATACCTTCATGGATCATACAGTCTTCTTAATGGAAAAGGTATATACTGAAGCATGATCTGTAAAATTGCAAAAAGTAAAAACAAATGTCCATCATTTAAGGACTGGTTTATAAAAGTATGCTACATCCATACAATGAAATACTAAGGCAGTTATTTAAAAAATTACGCAAGTGTTGGTTGGGTGGGTATGTGATGTGTCTATATGAAAAGATAATTTATGACCGATTATTTCTATAGCATGCATAAAACAACATTCTAAGTTAAACACCAAATTATCATCAGTAGTGATTTCAATAGAGTGGGACTGAGCAAAGGAGCACAGATAAAGACAAGCTTTTCACTTTTTATATATATATATACATTTCTGTATTTAAATGGTTATAATGAACACAATTTTGTAATTAAAACATAAGTAAAACTGGACTGAAGGTGATCTGGTTGGTATAAATTGATGGTAAAAGTACATGTTCTTCATAGGATTTTCACATAGTGGTTATATTTGTGCACAGAAAGGCAGCTTGGCAATGGTTTTCACATATTAGAGAAAATTTCAACTCATCCACCAAATTTCATATCATCTATTAAAAACAGCAGATTTGGGAACTTTATTAGCAATGAGATTTCAAGATGGAAAATTAATCAAGAAATCAAATACTCAAGTTTCAGGACAAATTTGGTCTTAAAAAGTTCTTTAAAATCCTTCAATAAAGGACAAAATATTGTGAAAAGTAATAGCATTGAGTTGAAAAAGAAGTCTCAATCGTTATCAACAAAGGATAAAGGGCTAATAGTAATCTACTTTATCAGAAATAAGACTGCTAGTATGTAGCTAAGCTAATGTTTAGAACAAATAAAACAAAAGGTTATAAATAGTTCAGGCCAATAAATCTTCATGACAGTAAAAATGCTTTTAAGTTAGGAAAGGTAATGCTGTTTTGCAACTCTAGGAAGGATACCTGGCCGTCCAGGAGAAGTTATTAAAATGAGTAGTTGAAGAAATTAATGGAAGAAGACAGTTTGCGATCATTGCTTGAATTCTAAAAACCTAGCTTACAAACATGGGAGAAAAACATTTCATGGACTATTTTCAGCTCTGTAATAGTTGAAAAGGAAAAGAAACCTTGAAGAGCTGGACAGATTCAAGACCAAAATAACATTAGGATGGTAGTATCACTGGAGGAAGCTGTTGTATTTGTCATTTTTATTTTCTGTAAGAGCAAAAGGAAATGAATTCTAACACAACTCAGAAAATCAACACACATGCAGAAAAACAGACACACATTCACACAGGTTATATTGACAGCTTAAGCTGGGACACTGGGTAAACAGAGCATCCATCCAAACAAAATATTTAAATAGCAATTACCTCTGTATCCATTTAGAACTTTTTCTAGACACAACTGAAAATGTGTAAAAGTCAGAAATTCCTCCAAGGATTTTTTTGCCTGATGCCGTTCCTCATTGGAAGCTAGTCCCTGAATATGTATCTGACCTAAGGAGTACATGGAATTGTCTGAAGTACTATGAGCACAGGGAAAGTATAACCCATAGTCTTAATTTTCATAGGAGGGAAAAAAACAGATGGTACAAGGGTAGAAATACCAGGTGCAGAGAATGACAATAAGACAGTATTCTGAGTTTATCTACATCTGGGTAATACAGCCTAAGTTTACTATGCATTGTAACTCTCAACTATTTTCTTTCTGTGAATCCCTTCAATGAGTGGTTCTCACCAAGGCGATTTGACCCCCCTCTGCAGTCAGACAGTTGGCAACATATGGAGACATTTCAGTTTCTAGGAACTCACAGTGGGAGCCGGTGTGCTACTGGCATCTAGTGTGTAGAGGCCAGGGATACTGCCAAACATCCTGCTATGCACGGGCAGCGCCCCCAGCAAAAAGTTGTCTGGTCCAAAATGACAATTGTGTTGAGGCTGCAAAACACTACTCTAAGTTATACTCAATGTGAGTCAGTAGTTTATAGAGCAAAATAATTTTTCTCTCTCTCTAGGCTCCATGTCACAAATTACTCCAAGTTTATCTTTGTTTCACAGCTTTGCACCTCCTCACTTTTCCGCTACAGGTAGTCCCTTTCTTATTTGACTTTGCATCTCAGCTCTCAATTTCTATAACTCCATTCTAATTTGAGACGTGATTTCAAACTGCTTCTTTCGGTAGGGAAAATCCTTAGAATGTCTTTTTCTGATACATCTCATTGTGTTGTCTATTTCAATCTCAAAATATGCTCCCAGATTCTAGGCCTCCAGGCCAGTCTATCCCTGCCAGGGCTGCAAGAAATGGGACAATCTGGAATACTGTCTGCCAGCTAGAAAGACATTATAAACAACTAACGTCTCATAGGAACTCAGGCAGTTGAATTTCACTGCAGTGAAAAAGAGAGACAGAGCAAAAATTAAGGCATATACTTTCAGTCATCATAACAAATCAGTTAAACCAATGCAGCAGAATTTCTTTATGATGCTAGCATTGGGATATAGGAGTGACACACATCTCCTGCCAAGTTAGGCATATTATATCAGGTTTTTACTATACAAAGACATATTACTTGGGGAATAGGTCTTGCCCCATGACACATCTAATAGTCAAATAGGATAAGCTGTTAAAATAGGTTCTCATTATATTACTGGAACACAGGGTATGCTACCACCGAAGCCCAAATCAAAGTAGTCATGATTCATATGGGTGCCACCGAAATACCACACCAGAGAAGCAATAAGCTGAGTCTTTTGAAAAGAGACAGAAAAAGAGACTATCTAAGTTGACTCTGTATTGATGAATTGCTGACTTTTCAGAAATATTTTAAGTTCTGCAGGAAACTTATTGACAAAGTTGCTGTAAGAAAGATAATAGGTGTATTAAGTGGAAATGTGTCTCCTACAATCATGATTTTCCTAAACCCTAGAAATATTTATATGTAAATGTCAAATTCACATTACATCCCAAGAGATATTGATCATGCCTGTATTACAGAACTTACCACATTGTATTATGTAACTTTGACATCACCTTCCGAACACCTTCCGCCTTATAAGATTACCTCTAGTGTATTTCTAGTAGAAGGGAAGAGCTTGTTAAATAGCCACTTTTTAGTCTATACCTGTTAAAACTGCATTTTGTCTGCCTTAATCAGATTAACATCTTTGGCCTCTGTTGCCTTTGTTGTGGTCACTTCTTGAAACTCCTGGACCACTCTCTCCTCTGATTTAATGCTCCAATTTCTACAAAGCATCAACAGAGTTGGCATAGGGCAAAGCAAAACTTTAGAGCTGCAACAATTCAATCCTTGCAAATTGAATGGCAAGATTATATGCATATATCAGGCTTTACTAGAGGTTTGAGAAGGAGTGAGAGTTTGATATTATAGCTGTGTATATAACTAAACATTAAATATTATTTTCTTTTGTTTTTAAAAGTCATTTAACTACCCTACCACTGATACTGTGTCACTGAATAAATCCTACTGCAGGCTCTGGCCTTCTCTGTGTTTCCTACCTTCTTACTCTTTCCCTCCTATCCTGTAATTTCGATCCCTTCCCTCCCTTACCACCCCTGTATTCCTGCTATAATTTCTAATACAAAGGAGTTTAGCCATCTTTTGACACAAAACTTGTTACCAACTCACATTCTGAGAGATTTAACCCTCCATTCTTGTGACGCTTATCACGGAATTTCCCACAAAGAACGTATTTTTCCCTAATTGGAATCTGGAGTCAGTTGCTGAAGTACAGACTATGTCTATAGCTCCTTCACTAGAATTATATTCATGCAAAATACCTATACAGTAAAGCGGAACACCTTGCACAGAGGAGTCCCATGATACAAAGAGAAACTTCTACACAATGAATATGACATAACCATTAAAACTTATGTAGAAGAATAAGTATTGATATGAATAGGCATTCCAAATATATTGAGGGGAAAGGAGATCGCAGAAATAAGATTTATAGAATTATACCACTATTGCCATACATGAAAAACAAAAATAGTATGTCAAGAAGTTGGGTAGTTGTTTCCGGGTATGTACTATTATGAATGATTCTTATTTTCTTTCTTATATATTCTGTATCTTAAAATTTACAAAAATTTTCCTGAAAAGTATAAATAAAAATTATATGTATGGTTGAAAACTATAAATGAAAATATTCTTAATAAAATGAAATGAAAAGAGAGTGTTCTTTAGAGAGAGGTTTCCTAAAAATGAGACAAAGGGTTAGAAGAAAAACCTGACTAGAAAGAAATAAAGTAGAGGGAAAAGTTAAGGTACTAGCTCAGATGAGCAATTTTTTATGCAACTGAATGCAAAAAACTAACATATATGGGAAAAAAGGATAATTTACTGTAAGAAGGAAATCCGAACTTATAATGAGGGGTAATGAAGTACCATAGTTTACTAATGTTATTTCCACTTCTAGGGTTAGGAAAGGAGGAAGGAACAGCATTCTAGAGTTAGGGAAACAGCAGGATCCTCACAAGCATCCAGGATCCAGAGTGAGGTTGAGTTGATCACCATGAACTCAACAAAGGCATTTTTTTTTTAAGAATAGAGCACTAAACTATGCATTGCCAGGTCTACCCTACAGTTCATGATTTTAAAGTGAATTTACCTTTTGAGTTTGAGTTTTCTCATTCTATAATTCCCACCAAACACGACTACTCTCCTATACGTCTTTGTCTCTTCTGTGGACAGAATACCTGGTACAGGGTAGTAGTCACATTATAAATGTCTATTGAATTCATGAACTATAAAATAGAGAAGTTGGATTAAATGAGTCCTAGAATCTGTTCTCCTGCCTAATTTCCCTTATTCAGTGAAATATTCGTTGAAGACTTATTATTTATAACATACTGTGTTTTATTTAATAAAAGTATGTTATTATCATTATGTTCAAAGACCTGATAACTTACTTGGCAAAACAAGATACCTTGGTGGTTCTCTAGCATTTATGGACAGTTTTTCTGTCTGACCATCTATGATAAAATCATATCTAGAAAGAACAAACTAAATTTTACTATAACCAAATGAGTCGCTTTGGATGAACAGAGTTTTTATCCTGACTGCTATCTCCTGTCCTACTTGGAGAATCTAGGCTGATCACTTGGAAGAAAAGTTGTAAAATAAAACTAGTATATTTTAAGTTATTTAAATATAAACTTACTGATATACTTTCTTCAAAGTAGGCATGCTTCTTTGATAGTGAGGGATAAGAATGGGCAAAGTAGGAAGAGAACAGATTCTCACATGATCACATTACTAGCAAACTAGGTAATAACTAAGTGGTAATAGCAATGTATCAAACACAGGGAAAGTATTCTAGCATTTTAAAGGAGAAACTCCACCTTGGATATGAAAAGGATTCAGGAAAAGGGAGGATATGAATTGGGCTTTGAAAGAATGGTGGGATAGAAGAATAGGGGCATAAGCAAGGATCCAGATGGAAAGAAGTCCAAAATGTACGTGGAATAGCAAAAAAACTGTTTTGGCTTGAGTGAAAGTTTCATCCAAAAGCAGAATAGAGGATAAAGTTGACAGGGGAAGTAGGAGTGAGAAGCTAGAGTAATTGTGTTCAATCTTTTTCTTTCTTTGCTTTATTCCAAAATTTCGGAGGGATTTCATAGACATCCACCAATAACAAAAACATATGACACTAATTCTGACTTGGGAGTGTTTATGTGTGGTAGGAAAGTATATACCTATACCACCATAGTGCACATAAGAGAAGCTATTGTAAATAAGTTGCTACTTATGAAAAAGTCCCCTCCATTTATGATAAAGTATGCTCACCCCTCCACACACAGTATTATTATCCTAGTCTAGCATATCATGAACTCTTGTTTAAAGACTTTTTATATGATCCCTGAAACTGGTATTCAGAGATATTCATTCATTCACTCATTCACTCATTCAACAAATGTTAATGTAGCAACTGCTACATGACAGACATTTTGCTACATACAAGGGACATAGAGGTAAAGAAATAGACTGGATTCAGACCTCACAGAGCTATGGTATAGTGAAGGACATAGAAGTTAATTCAGTAACTCCACAAATAAGTATTTTAGGTTGAACCATATGAAACTGTCAATACTTGACTGTTTTTGACCAACAGAAATAGCAATTTCACATGGGTCAATTTAATGTAATGATGTAATGTAATAACCATTATGAAGGAAAGTTAGAGGAGAACAATAAAAGTTTAAAACAAAGGATATTCTCCTAGTCTGGTTGTCAGAGAAAGTTTCCTTGAGAAAATAGCACTTAAACCGACATCTGATGGGTGACCCTAAATGAACTAAACCACAGTGGGGTATGAGGGTTCAAGACCAAGTAAAGAAATCAGCATGGTAGGAAAGGCACTCATTCCCTAGCTCTCTTCCTTTTTCATTAGACAAGACTGCAAATTCATCAGTCTTCTTCATAGAGTCAAGAAACCAAGACAGATTGACGGATGAAAGACTCTGAGGACAAACATCTGATGGCAAAACACAGTTACCAATGGCGCTGAACACCAAGAGCAATGAGGACCTTGAATCCAAACAAGATGTAATTGCTGCACACAGTTTTATGCAGCAAGTATTATTGGAACCAAGTGGTCGCCGAAACAGATCTGCTTTTGAATTGAGAGTTAGGTCATTCAAGTGGCACTGAAATTGGGAATTTCCTTCTGTTCAGTGACTATAAAAAAGTCTCATTAAACTCCAGCTAATCCCGTGTACAACATGGTGTTCACATGAGAACAGTCTACAGCTAGTTTCTTTTTTTTTTTTTTAAGCTCGCATTAGATTCATTTGTCATCTTGGCAGGCTACTTTGTATTGAAGAGACATCACTAAAAAAAGGAGGCAACATTTACTTGTCAAGCATTCTCTGGCAAATGGTGCTTGAGAAAGCATGCAGGGGCTGCCTTTTCTTGAGAAAGAAATTATTTTGGTGTGATCCCTTTTTCTCTTCCATTACTTTCTCAACTTACAGGATTTATTTTTCTCTGGTAAAGAGAATCATTTTACTTGTTATAAAGAAATCAGCATGAGATAGGGCCAAAGATAGGTATTTAGAAATTGAAATGCCAAAATGACTTGCTACAAATCAGTCTCCACCACAATGTACTTACATAACAGAACCATGGTGTGAACCCAGTGTCAACATTGATTCCACACAGGAAGACTGATCAAGAGAGCATTTCTTAACATGGCCATGTTGACTCAACTTCCTAATAGCTCTTGAGAGGAGCCATACCTAGCTCTGAGTTAATAACTTCCAGTGGCATATATATTGAGATATATATTATATATTACTTTGAACCTTGTTTCCACATATTTCCTTCAACCAAGAATTTTTCAAATACAAATATAAATGATTTAAGAAACACTTTTTACATGTATTATATACCACGGATTTTAGTTTTTTATTGCATTTAATCCTCCAAACTGCCTTATGTATAGATGTTTTTATATCTATTTCATTAATGATAATGAGGCTCAGAGAAGTTAAGACACTTGCCCAAGATCACACAGCCACTAAGTGTCTGAGTGAGAATGTGAATCCAGGTCTGACTTTGCCTAATGTGCCACACTGCCTAAAACCACAGCAGTTCAATAGAGAGAAGTACAACTTAAGTCCAGAAAACTTCTATAAAGCTTCAGAACACAGATATTTAAATGGTCAAAAATCACCTTCGAAGGTCATAAACTAATTTTTGGTCACCACATTACCCAATAATAAAAGGCACTCTCCTGGTATGTGATTAGAGACCTTAAAGGCACCATCAAGTAATGCAATTACTTAGAATATAAAAGTCAAAGCAAACTCTTCTGCCTGTGGAGGATAATAATAATTACACAACTGGAGAAATCCTATTGTTCTTACTAGCAGAATCCCTTTTTTAGCAAGACTCTTGTATACTATGTGGAGAACTAGGGGGAAGATAGGGAGTGGGAAGGAAAGGGCCAGATAAGCAACACCAAGTGAAAGGGCAAGCCCCCATTAGGGTCATGCTTGAAGTAGTATTGAATGTTTACTGAGCTGCTTTCTAAGAAGGCCAGATTAGATGACTGTAAGACCTTGATTTTGCTAACTGGGAAGGCATTTTTGGAGAGAACTGAATTATTCAGTCAACAGGGAAGATGTACGAGTCTGTGTGATGGAAGAGGGCAAAAAAGGGAAGTGAGGCAGGGGACCATCAGGTAGATCACTTAAAAAGAGAACAGAAAGATCATATAGATAATTTTGAATTAAACTTGTTGAATGGTATGAATATAATTTTCATCTTCATCAATCCATGGAACAACAGCAGTAACATTTAATAGTAACACCATCTGCTAATGTTTACTGATTGTTTACATTGTGGCCAGATCTTAACATGCATTATATCATTTGATCTTTACTACAATCCTACAACATAAGCACTTTAATCAACCCCACTTGATGGTGAGGACACTGAGGCTTGTAGAAGTAAAACAACTGCCTGAAGTCACAGCCAGGAAGTAGCTGAGTCAGGGTGCTTACTCTAATCTTCTTGCTTTCAAAGTCCATGCTACTAGGAAAAAAAAGCTAAGTAATGGAAAATACGAAGAGTCAGGAGGGAATCGATGCCTTTATGCTTACTCTTCTTTTCTCTTAGTCTCTAATTCTCCTCAAAAAAACCTTGCATTGTTTTGCACTAGAGATCAATTTGTCTTACATGCAACAAAAATCAAGCAATCCATTTCTGGAAAGTTTCCTTAGGGGCTCCCTCTCAATCTTCACATCTTGTTGAAGACCTGCCACAAATGAAGAAAGTTCCCTTCAAGCTAAACCATAAATAAAAGGCAAGTAAACTGTAATTCAAAATACACACCTCCATATACAACATTCATTGCACATCTGTTTTTCCTCTGCACAAAAACAACTACCATTGAGGTCCTGCTGTTTTTGCAACAGTGATATGGAAAACATTGATTTTGAAAAGGACAAGAAACAAACCCCAGCCCTTCAGAGCTGATTTTCAAGTTATTTAACAGGAAAGGATCATTATGGAAGTCATCAGAACAAATGAAGATTCTTTCACTGAAGACAGTATTGAAAATGACCTTGGAAATTTATTTAAACCATCTAAACTTCATGGATTCTGAACTTTAAACTGAATTGTAATCTTTGATTTCAAAATTTGTTGACTCCTTGTAAATTAGTTTCTTTTCAACTTTATAAAATTGGTACGATGAGACATCATTCTGATCTAAGAGCATTTAAATACAAAATGTACAAAGCAAATACATACATTGAATTTCTCAGGTTTCTTTCTGGTCTCAAAATAAAAAAAAAAGAAAACTTAAGACATTTTCCTCCTCCCACGATATAGCTAAAAATTTTGTGGAGGACTACTAGCTGTGGATACATATAGAGAATCCAGGAAGGTAAATTTATTCAATGGGAGAGTTGACAAGCAACGAATCAAGATAATACATTTTACAAGGGCTGAGCATGTACAGAGGACTATTCTAGTCTAACTTCATCATTTTGTAGTAGAAGAAAAAATGGACGAGAGGACAACATGATCCTCCAGATATCATATAGTTAGGTACTATGGGTGATACGTGAAATGGAAATGGAAAAGTAGCAAGAGGTGTGTAGGAAAAGTCAGGCAAAAATACGGGAGTGGCAAGAGTATCTGAAAAAATCAGAAGACTTCCTCACACAAGGCTCTGTAGGCAACACTGAAGAGTTTAGATTTTAACCTAAAAACTTTGGAAAACTAATGTATTTAATCAGGGAAGCAAAATGATTAGGTTTATATTTTAGAAAAATCACCCTAGAGGAAGTTGGAAGACATGTCTCAAAGGACTACACTCAAAGAAAGAAGATTAGTTAAAATACTGTAACGATTTGCCATGTGAAAAAAGAAAAAGAAAAAAACTCACAAAGAAGGAAGCAGGAAGATGAGAATGGAATGACAGTAGTGGGTAGGAAGATGAAAAAGAGGGAATGTAGTTGCATTTTATTAATAAGGTAGAAATTACACTCAACACAGCTTGTGACCAAATTAGAGCAGAAGGAAGGTGCCAAAGAGTTAGCACAGTGTATGGCATGAAATGGTTAAGCACATGGACACTGGGTCTAGGTAGCCTGAGTTCAAATCTTGGGATTTACTACTATGTAGCCATGGGCAAGATACTTTACCTCTCTGTGCTTCAGCTTCCTCATCTGTAAAATATGCATATAGTACATTCCCCATAGGTTATTATGATGATTAATAAATTAAAATTTGTAAAATACTAAAAACATTATCTGGTACATACTAAGCACTCTATAAGTGTTCAGTAAAACTTGGAAAGACTCTGATTTCAGTTACAAGTATTACCATCAATTGGGTTTTTAAAACAAGTCATCTTAAACACAGGAATATGGAAAAATATTATACAAAATATAATATTGTATGTAGAGTAAATATGTTAATATTGTCTGTGAGCATTCTTTCCTTGAAGGAGCTATTTCACCCATATTATAAATGACCCTGATGGGATTATTACTCATACTGCCTAACCCTTCCCTAAATGTGTTGATAGGCACATGACCCAGACCCCAGCAATCATGACAACTTAGTCCCTTATTCAAGGGATAGGTGCATGACTCAAGCATGATTAATCAGGGTTCTTACAAAAAGTTTGCTATATACACACTCGCAGTAAGAGAAACTTCACGAGTTACAAGGTGTAAAAGTGTAAGCATAGGGATGATTATAGCCATCTTCCTTGCTACCTGGAAAGAGCTTCTCCAAAAATGATGTTGATGTACAAAGAGAAAAGAGCCCAACATACAGCGGTAACTGGTATCTACCTTTAGGCTTCCCCATTGTGTAAGCCAATGAATTCCTTTTTGGGCTTAAACTAGCTTGTTTAAAGACAGAATCATGAATTGTAAGTACAATAAGCTTAAGGTAAATGTCCAGAGGGATTTCATAAAGCATTCTTGACTTTACTAGCATCATTTTACACATTACACCAATATCCATGGAATACAGAGGAGAGAGGGAAACATATCAAAATAGGATGATCATTCAAAATGTTGTGGTAGCAGAAAATTAGACAAATTTCATAATATGCAAAAATGATCCAAACTTACATAGAGGTACAAGGAAGAGAACAAACAAGGGAGGAATAAATGGAGAGAAAGGGACAGATATATCCCAAGCAGAAGAAAAGAAGTCAACTGAAGATGGATTAGCAAATTTCTGGACACAACCTTCTCTTAGGAATTGTGAAAATGAGCACAGTGAGGTAGAAGTTCATATGTAATCATACTATATTAAGGGACCAGAGCTATCCAAGTTTGAATGGTCCACTTCACGATTTGCTGAAGCTAAAATAAAAGTGAAGGTGAGAATTCTTGGGGCATCACTACACTGTGTACTAACCTAGAAAAAAGCTAAACAATTTCTAAGATGGCCACAAAGATGTACTTTTGAGGACATCAGAAATGCCTCTAAAGATTAGACAAAATGATTACCCACTTGGGATTCACTCTCTTAAAGGACCACCAAGGGAAAGAGACATGCAGAAACAAGTAGCAGTTGATAAAAATGTCACCTGCAAAATGTTACAGAGCCACCAATACATTTAACATCTTTTCACAGGCCTGCAATGCAAGTAGAACTTGAAAACGGCCTGTTAAAAACCCGTTCACTTGAGGGCTGTGGGGGGGGAAATCCCTTCACTAAAGGTTTCAACATGCTGTCTGGCTAACAGTTCCTGATGCAATCTCTTATACCATTATCAGAAGAAAGAAAAAACTGACAATACCGTTTAATGTTTAAGACTAAAATACATCTATTACTGCATTTGGGGAGGTATTGCTCTTCAACCAGAGATTTAAGAATATGTGGATGGACCTGCAGGAAATAAGGCTAAGTGAGACAAGTCAGACAGAGAAAGAAAAATACTGTATCTCATTGATATGTGGAATCTAAAAAAGCCAAATTCATAAAAACTCCTAAGAGTAAAATAGTGGTTAGCAGGGGCTGGACTGTGGAATAGGATAGATATTGTTTACGGGTACAAATTTGCAACTAGTAGACAAATAAGTCCTGGAGATTTAATGCGCAGTATAGTGATTACAGGCAATTAAAATGTATTATAGTCATCAAATTTCCTAAGAGAAGACAGCTTAATTATTCCCAACACAAAAAGGAAATGATAAATATGTGACATAATAGAGGTGCTATCACAACAATGGAAATAATATTCAATATATAAATAAATCATATCAACATGTTATATGCCCTTAGTTTACACAATGTTGTATGTCAAATATATTTCAATTAAACAAACAAACAAGAAGACAATTCAAGTGGTAATCAAGTAGAGAAGGAGTAGGGCCGAAGACAGGATTGTCTCAGCCTAGAGCATGCCTTTGCTCTCTCATTACTGACCCTGCTATACCACCAGTCACTCTTTAAAGGTTAACTTGCCTCCCACTTCACAGAAAATAGAAACCAATAGGAATAGGATGGGGACTCTATTATTTTCCAATAACTAATTTAGCAGTTTTTGCTGCATTCCAGACTCACACTTTTCTTCTACCTTCCTGTTATAACAAAAGAGATACATCTGCCTAAGACTAATAACTTCATTTATTATTTGTATCCCATCTTGTCTCAAAAAACATATTAAATTGATTGTCCCCTTTCTTTTATCTTGAACCACACTCTACTAGCTGTTTCCATCAGCATCTTAGAAACGTCAATTTCTCCTATATTAAAACCATAACTCTCTAACCTTCCCTCCTCCCTGACCAGGGTCACAACCGAACTTCTTGTAAAAACTATTTACAATTGCTATCTCCATTTCTAATCTACAATCAGTACTCTTTTCAACCTCCAGTTATTCACCAAAGCAATTCTTACCAAGGAAACAGAGGTACTGTAAGAATGAGAATAAGTTAGCATAAGAGTAGCCATCTTAAGGGCCTAGAAGCAGTTTTCTGAAGTTGTGACTTAAAAGAAAAAAAACGGGAACTGGGTAAGGCCTTGGAAAACAAGTTAATCATGAACACCGGGATGGGGGCAGCTGTGGCCTTCGGTCAGCTAACCTTGGTCAGTTAATCCTACATACCAAGCTTATCGTGCAGAACCTCCCTAACAATTGAGGAGTGGTCTTACCTTGCTCTCGCTTAACCCCAGGATGTATGTCTTGCAAAGATAATGTGCAGCTGTGGAAAATTACTAAGAGTTAAGTGTTTTGAAAATGCTATATAAACCCTTGGTTTTGAGTGCTCGAGGTCCTTGTTGAAACCCGCTGTGTCGGGCAGACACTTGGACCCCAGCTAGCTGGAATAACAATAAACCTCTTGCTTGTTGCATCGATCTGCCGTGGCCTTCGTCTCCTCACTGGGGGGGAAGCGCAGACCGGAATAAGGCCGTTGGGTCTTACAGTACTCCTTATATTAAATTCAATGGCATTTCTCAGTCATTATCATACTTGCACAGAAAAAGCATTTGATATTGTTGAAAAATCACGTTCCAAGAAATACTCTCCTCCTTGCTTTCCTGCTACCCTTCTCATCAGGAATTCTCTTCCTCTTTCACCTGGTATTTCTCAGGATTCTGTGCTTGGTCCTCTTTTTTTCACCCACTACATTTTCAGCTGGTGAAAAATCTTGTCCACTTCCATGGTTTCAATTACCATGGATATGCTGAAAACTAAAGTCTACATCCAAACCTACAACCTTGAGTCTTACAAAGCTCCATAAATTGTTCCATCTACTCAGTAAATAGCCCAAACCAAAAACAGAGATTTCACCCTTAAGACATTGCTTTCCTACATCCCCTCATGGAAGTCTGTTGAATCTTGCAATTATTCTTCTGCCAAATCTTTTATTTAAAATCACACTGTTATATTTTATAATTAAAATATGTATCCTGAACATGCTAATCAAACTGATTGCCAATTCTGGCTAATCATAAACGATTTTCTGACAACTTAGGCAAAAAAATCCCTATCTTCATTTAATCAACACAATTGTCTGTGGAAAAATATCCATAATACTCTACTAATCCACGGGCTTTCTCACATTGAGAAAGCTGATGTTGTTCCTATAAAACAGTGTAATGCACAGATCAAAAACAAAAGACCTAGCATCAGGTTCAAACCAATCATCTGTGCTACTACAATAATAAAAATTTTGCTTATGGACTCATTGTGTTAATCCCATCAGCTCTACTTCCAACCTTTTCCAAATTTACTCTATCCTCTCCATCCCCACAGCCATCAGTATAACTCAAAGGTCCACAATATGTTTTTTGCTTGGACCACTGCAAAAGTCTCTCAATGGTCCATTTCCTGTCTTTCATCTTGCCTCCTAAAGTTTGCTGTTTACAAAATAGGGCAAATCTTTCCAAAAAAGCAAATAAGATGCCATACTTCCTTATTCAAAATTTTCAGTAGTTTATCATTAGACTTTGAAAAATATTCAAATTCCTTGCCAGGGCCTCATAACTTTTGCCTACCTTTAACTTTCATCTCTTGTCACTGCCCTCCTCCCCCTACATAAAAACTCTGCGGAGAGTCAGGATACATTTAAGAACTATAAACAAAGTGCTCTCTGTAATAATGATACCAAATGTCCTGATATCAGTCACAAAGTGTTGGAACAGCAATACTACCTAATAAATGCACATTATTTTAGGAGTTATAAAGTCTTTTCACATATATTAACTTTTTTTACCCATACAGTACATGAAATAGGTGGAACAAGCTTCATTATCCCCATTTTACACGTTATAAATCTGAGACAATAAAGACAAGACTGTAACTAGTTTTCATGACTCCCAGCCAAGTCCTACACCACCCTCCATTACAGGCCCGTGGAAATGTGAAATGTGGCGCTATATCACTTCTCCTAAAAAGTGTCTTCTGTTAACAAATCATAAATTCTGTCTTCTTGAGACTTTAATTTCTATGGAGACTTACAAGAAAATAGAAGTGTTTTTGCTTTAAAAATGCATCAATTCCTCTAAGAACAACGGGAAACTAAGAAACTTATTTAGCTAGAAATGCACACCAAAAAGTAGGAATTTCTCCCTTGCCCCCAGAAAAAAAAATTTTATATGTAATCTAACTGCTTTACATTTGGAAACAAGAAAAAATGTCCATCTTATATCTTCACTATACTACAGCCTTCTCCAGGGCAATAGTTTGTGTTACTCATCATGGAATCTCCAGTATCTAATACAGTACCTGATACAAAGAAAGTTACTAATATATTAGTGTTTAATAAATATAATCATGTGCCAGCAGTTCATCCAGGTTAAGTGGTTATCAATCTAAAAGAGAAAGATAAATCATGCTCTCTTGCCTAATTTGTAAATTTGCCTATATCATTATTTTTTGTGCTCATCAAATAACCAAATATTTTTTTTTCTATAAATATTCACTGAGTTTTAACTGAATTACTTACCTAGAAGTTTTCTCTTCCATGTTTTAACATCAGGTGCCATAGACATAAATGTTTCCTATCTATCACAGAGATTGCTGAAGTTCCCTAGTATCCTTTCTTTCCTTCTTCTGAGTTTCAGGTAGGAATATGGCTGCTGAGCTAGAAACTACATTCCCCAGCCTCCCCGCAGTTAGGCATACTCACATTATAAGTTCTGGACAATGGGATGTAGGCAGAAGTACAATGCGCAGCTCCTGGATCGTCTTCTTAAGGACAAAGCTACTTGCCCTGGACAGCCTTGGACTATTCTAGGAAAGAGGAAATTACTTTTCTTATATTGGAACCACTCTTTCAGACTCTTTTGATTATAACAGATTAGCCCATTCTTTAACCAAAAGACTAAATCACATTAGCTGATGAGAAATATTACAAAGTCAAAAAGTTTCTCACCTGTATGAGGACTAATTTCAACTTGAAAACCTCTATTTTGAATTGGCTTTGAGAGACGTAAGGATTGACTGCCCAAATGTTTAGTGTTTCAGAGTGTGGATAGTCAGACATCAAGAGTCTATTATATACCATCTAAGAGAAATTTACTTTATTAAATTGACTTCTTGGGGTTTTATTATGATTGTTTAAAATAGGCTTCCCTAAGAATAGTATTTTTTACACTAATTTGCACAGATCACTAAAATCCCAAAGGAAACAATAGCCACTGAGTGTTTGCCAAATACCCACACTTGGATGCAAATGCACAAAGGGGCAGGGCAGGGCAGAGCAGCAATATTGTGAAAGGAGGGTCCTGATGTCGCATTTGAGAAACTCTTGATTAAACAGGTTTACTGACTAGTACTTATCAGAGTCTTTAATGTTTCATTATCCTACTAGCTTATTACCATAGTGCAACAAGCTGACACCTAAGGAAAGATACGATGTAAAATCTATTAAAGCAGTGTTACAAGCTCACTTATATTTATTTAAAAGTGGGAAACGACTCTCCAGTTCACTATAGACCCTACCATCACTTAAAGTCCCACTTGTAGACTATTCAAAAATTTACGTTTGCTTCTTAGTTACTAAAGACACTTCAATTTGTAATCTCTGGTTTGAAAAAACAATTCGAGGTTTGAATCTAGACTCCTTGACCTGACTTGAGCTCCAGGCCAACTTACTGCCTAGAACAATTCCCATTAGAGCTTATGAACCCAGCATGGGGGCTCCTTTGTAAATGTCATCTGATAAAATGTATAGAACTCTAGCTTTGGGCACTAAATACTCCCTTATTTGCTCATTTCACTGACAAAAACAAAAAGGATATACTCTGAATAAAGTTTCTTAGCATGGAAAATAATAATTTTACCTTTTTTGTTACCAAGAAATTAAGCAAAGAGCTTCTCACTACAGTTGCCCATATTACCAAATTTGCTTCAGATTGCTATTGCTTCAATCATAAACTCCAATGAAGCAAGATAGCTAGAATTTGCTAATACAATAAAACTGCCTTTGGAGAATTATGGAAGGAGGCTGAAAAGAAAAAAAGGGCTCATCCTAGTCATCGAAGCAGCAAGGATCTCAGATATTTGTGATTTCTGTTCCACTTAATAAACTTTAAACAAAGATATGATGGTATTGGTTATCATTTATATTAAGCAGGCTAGAGAATTACATGTTCCAATTATATGCCTCGGAGCGAAGTGATTGCTATGAATCTGTGCTTTCAGCCAATACTGATCAACAACACTTTGCAAAAACACAAGACAATCAAAAACACTCTGTAAATGGAGGAAGTTTATATGAGGTGAGAAAATGATACCACTTGTATCACTCTCTTCACAGTCACTGAGGAAATTTCGACTTCTTCCCCAACTTTCGTCTCCACACTTTATAAAAATAAAAATGAAATGAGTTTCCTAAGTAGATGACAGAGAAACACCTCTGGGGGTGGAGTCCTTAACTGTATTTTGGAGCTCATTATGGTTGGTAATGAAATACAAAAGCATTGTAACAAATCCATGATCCACTGCTGTGAATGTCTTACCATTCAGAGAACCACAGGGTGATTGCTCACCAAACCAAACCGAAACACTGATCTGTTCTTTTCCACTAATTTCAACACTTTGGAAACTTCATTTGGTGCAACTTAACAAATGGTTAGTGACTCAAGGTATTAGGGTTAGTGGAGAAAGGTATTATCCAAGGCAGAAAGGGAGGGTAGTCTGTCAGCTCATACTAGTTAAAGATCTAGTTAAGGCCACCTCAATGCATAACTCCAGGGCACCATTCACACCACAGTCTTCACAATGGCATCCCCTGCAGTTGTGCAGCTACAGCTTTCATGGCCATATGCAATAACCTGGGGTCTAGGCACGTAAACAGTGTCAGAGAAATCAGATAGCACTTATCAAGGGCCAAGGCATGGGAAATAAAATTCTGGATCTAGATTCAAGTCTCTGGGAATATATAATGATAAAGAAAATGCAAGAACAGAATTTCAAAGGAAAGAGAATATTTGGCCAAAGATCAAGCACAATAGGAAACAGGGGCCTAGATATGGGTATTAGAGAAAGAGGCAGGGGCCTACCTGATCTTAGGAAACAAGACAAGGACTCAGTTACTATACAAAGGCAGAACGGCATCCTCAGCAAGAGTACCTTGGGATTGAGCTACCGGTCAATGGTTACTTCAATTACCTTTACCAGAGAATAGGACTGTTGCCAGAATGTGCAGTAATTTTAAAACTTCTGATAAGAGGTAAATGACCTCTCTTTTGGAGTTCAGATGTATTCAAGGGCAAAATCGATTCACATTTTCAACATACTAGGCACCCTGTTTGATGCCTTGCTCTGTAAACAATGCAAAAATATAAAGGTTATCTATGTATGTCTAACACCAAAGTACCTGAACAAAAATGAAAAAAGTTATCAAACTACAGAGATGGTTGCCCCTATGCCAGACAAAGGTGTTTCCAAACATGGTGAGAGAGAGAAATATCTGGATAATTAAAATACTATTTCCCATATGTATTAACTCAGCTATAACAAGTCTCCACCCCAACACTTAGCCTGCTATCCAGTTCACCCCAGAGATGTTTTATTTGAAACGCTATTCAATTATATAACTTTTAATCTGGAAAAAGAAAATTTTTTGAAAATCAGGGCCTTTTAATTCACGTAAATTACTAGAATGTTTAAATGTCTGATGAAGCTCCAGGGAAAAACTAAAAGAGAGTATAGACAAAGGAAGTTTTGTCAAATACCACACACTTTGGGTAAGTATTTAAAATTCAAGTTTATTTGTAAGAAAGCATCAAAATAAACCTATAATATTTAAGAACTATGAATTCACATTCAGAGACCCATATGCACATTGTTAATATCAAAGGAAGCATATTCAGATATTAATAGCTGTGGAGTTTTTGAAGAGCAGATATCTAATGCACTGGTAAATCAGAACCCTGAAAACTCCTTATTTTGTATTACCAATTCCTAAAGATGATGATGGTGGGATTTGGGAAAATGGTAATGTGGATAAAATGAGAGTTCCTGTGGCCAGGATTCTCACCTGGCCCTGGTTGTCTAGCTCACTGCACACCTGTGGGCAATACATGGCTGTTGACTCTATATAAAGAGCTCCACCCAGTGCTCTGGGTATGACACGTTGGCATGGCTGCAAGGCTGCAGGGCAGGAAAGGCTGGAGTGGTGGCAGTGCCAAGGACAGAGGCCCAGAGGATGGCTGTGCGGGATGACTGTGCAGAGAAGCCCAGAGGAAGGCTGTGTGGGACGACTGTGCAGAGAGGCCCAGAGGATGGCTGTGCGGACAGAGGGGCCCAGAGGCAGAGACTGGCTTGCTGCATACAGACTCGCTCTGAGTGAATGGGATTTTAGTGACTGACCTGCCACCTGGAAATAAAGTTGGGTATAACCCTTTCACCCCAAAGAGCATTCTTCTGTCAATTTTCTTTGGTCACACTGAATCCATAGCGAACTTGCCCGAGGCTGAAACCCATTGACAAGACAGGTAATTTCATTAAAACAGAGAATGTGAAGCACCTTACTTAGGGTTAGGGAAAGAGACTTAGGAGTTTAGTTTTAGATATGCTGAATTTGAAGTGGCATGGCATATAAAAAACTAGCTTATAGAAGTAGTCAAGCACCTAGAAGTCAAGAGTATGTAAGTTCAAATCCTAGCACTACAATTTACTAGTTTATGTGACCTTGGGGAAGTTAGGAATCCTCTCCAAACTTGTTACTTCATCTTTATAATGATAAAAGTACCTATGTCATAGAGTCACTGAATCAATGAATCAGTACATGCAAAGTGCTTGGAACAGGGCCTGGCAGTGCTCGATGATTTGTCTTATTGTTGTCTTTTTTGTTTTTGCTTTTGTTGTTTCTGTTATGGCTGTTATACTTACGGGGAAATTCCAGCAGATACTTACAATAGCAGAAACAGACTGGGAAAGGGATTTTGGCCTGGAAATACAGGTTTGATATGGTACTGATGAGTTTGAAGGGTACAGATTTAGTAGAATGGTGGGAAAAAATTTCAGATGAAACGTATTTAAGTTACGGGTTAGGGGGTTAAAGAGAGCCTGGGTGGTGAGGAGGGAAAGTCAGCTTCTAAAGAGAAGTTTAGTTGTAAAGGTAAGAAAAAAATAAGGAGGAATCTAGAAAGGGTAGTATGGCCAAGTAAAGATGATTTTTTTAGAACGGAAACCTGTAGGAGAAGCATGACCTGTTAGTCACCATTTCAGCAAGTCCCATCTGCTCTCTTAGCTTAGGTAACACATTTTCTCCTTTCCTTTCCTCAGTGTATACAATCAGTCCTAATGACTCGGCAGTTTTCAAATTCAATTATTTTCCTAACTCCTTCAAATTTTGTGCTCCAATGTCTCCCATACTTGTTTTGTTAATGGGCTTCTCTGCCCCTCATCCAATGTAAGGAGGTTCTATGTAATTTTCACAGAGGGCACAACTGTCCTCAAAGAAAAAACAAATAAAGGTTCTAATTTCCTCTGCATCTGGACTCAGCATGCTCTTTTTGATGACCTACCCTCATAAGTAAATTTTCCTCTGTGGACTCTAATTTTGTGCATAAGATTCTTCTCAAGGTTACAATCTGGTTGCAGGTGCAAAAAAAATTGCATGTAAGGGAGAATATTCTAACTGGAATCTATGTCTCATCAAGCTGTCTGACTTTTCTTATTTACTTAAACACTGATTTTTTTTCCTGTTACAACATAAAATACATAATATGACAGCATGGCAGCTGTAGTCATGGAAGGGGCAAAGCTGGCTGATAATTTTGGGCTAAGTCTTATGAGATCATTATACTTTAGTGTGATCTTACTTGGCCTGGGGTATGTGACCTTCTACTCTGTAGGTTAGACTCACCAAAATCTACATAACAGAAGAATGAATTACGAATGAAAATGTGACTGTGTAATATTATAACAGGGTATATATAGTTATATATATATAACTATAGATACCTGACGTCCCTATTTTACCATCAAAGCACAGTGAATATCAAATTTATAAATTGTGGAAAAAGCGGATTAAGGAAAACATGTCTTTAAATCTGGAGTGTCATGGAAACAAATGAACTTTCTCCAAAATAGAACCATGCTAGTACTAAATAGCACCATGCTAAACAGGAACATCTGTATGTACTCAGGGTCTAAACTGCACAATGCTAGGGGGTTCCATTCATATTGCAATCTATGTGAATGATGCCCCATGGAGTTGTGCAGTACCCAAATTGTGAGGCTGTACACAATTACTATGATGATGTTATGTGTCTCCTTTCTATGTGTGCAGTTGGCTAACTCTTGATAATATGTGACTTTATATTCCAAGTCATTACAACAAGCTTTCCGTATGAAAATACAGTTCCTATTTTGTGCTTTATTTTCCATTCATCACATTTTAGTACTATGCCCTGATCACATAAAACAGTGGTGCCCAAAAGGTACTACATAAAAGGAAAGAAAAACAGCACTTCTTTAAAATGCAGATTCTATTCACCCATATCCACAGACTCTATTTCAGTAGATCTGGGGTAGGAACCAGATACCCTCATCTTAAAAGGCACTCCTAGTGTTTCTGAAGCAAGTGGTCCATCAGAAACAACCACCAAAAGATGCAGATTAATCTCATCATCTACCTTTATTCAAAGTACCCTCTAAGATGTGGAACTGCTGGTCAGGTTTTCTATAGTTACCTAATTTCATCCACACTACAAAGATTTTTTGTTCACTTAAGTAACAGATATGGAACTCTTATCATGAGATATTTCCCTAGAGTATGTGACCCTTTGTCCATGGGCTACGCCAACACTCAGAACAACACTTCAAAATGAAGTGTATTTTTTTAGATGAAGTTAGAAATTCAGTGTGAATCTTTTCTTTCCTTGCTTGAGAATTTTATTTAGCCTAATTCTATTCTGGTGACTGCCAAATGCTCACAGCATGGCTGATTTCCAGTCAGTACTCTTCTTAGACTAAAATATCTTATTTTTGATCATTTTCCCTGCATGATCGGTTCTACTTGATAGGTTAAATCTCACTTTCTTGTCTGTGTACATCCTTAACCTCTCCCGGAGAGGTTATTGTTTGGATTCTCAATAACATTCACAACACTTTCTCCTTTACCATCATTTCCAATTTAATTAACATGTCATTTAATTTCCTTTCAAAGTCATTAATGAAGACATTAGCCAAACAAAGACACAATACCATGCCTCTGCAACTGAAAATAATGTCATCTAGCAAACAAGGCCAATGTTTCAATTGCTTCAACTCCACTTCAAGGCTTCTACAAACATAGGGCCACTCATTGGTAACAAATATTTACAGAATAAATGTTCCTTCATACCAAGACTCCACACATACAGTGAGCACTCAATCAATAATCAAAAAAGTAAAAATGCAAACACCTAACACAAGACCAAATAATTAGTTTTGTGGTGGTTTTGGTGGGATGTGGTATAATGATCCAACTTGTTCCTCTCACTGGATCCTATAATTCCCGTAATTAGTGATATTTGAGTAGACAAGTTAAGTCTTCTCCAGGATCTGAGAAAATTTTGTATGTGTCCTATGAATTTAAGGAGTCCTATTTTAGTCAGTGGATTCAATTATCAAATCATTTTGTTAGAAACTCAGATCTTGTGCTCCATTTCAACTAGTCACCTCTTTCCAGTGATCAAGATTTCTAATAACTGGAATCTACATTATTTCCACATGTCTCAATCTTCAGGATAACCTAGTTTACAAGAGTGAGATTATGACATCATCTTTCTTCACAATCTTCCAAGGACTGTATTCCAACACTTGAAATCAAGGCCAAATGCAAAGGTCCCAGTAACTGCTGGAAGATCTCCCAAATACCTTCTCGTGTCCCTGATCTTAAACATCTGTTGTACATTTTACACAATAATTGCAAGGAGAATTAGTTAATTACAGATGAGTGCTTAAGATATATAATAGAACTAATTTAGGCTGACAAGGTCAGGGAAAGTTCCTCTGACAGAGTGACATTTAAGATAACCTCTGATGTTAGCTGGAAGAAACACAAAATGGGAAGAGCATTTCAGGCAGAAGCACCAGATAATTAAAAGTTATCTGACATCTTTTGTGCTTGTCTAATAGACTTATCATCTTTTAAATTAGACAAAAACAAAAATTTGTTCATCTCCTTCCACAACCATTACCAAAATTGTGCCTTTTCCAACACTACAGCCTTTAATATACCTTTTTCAGACATAAATATTTTTAATATCTCTTCTTTTGTTTTTATTAAACTTTTAAATTTTGGACATTGTCAAATATGTTGCATATTCTTTCCCAGTATCATGGCTTTCTTTCAACTTTAATTATGGTAATTTTTATGCACAGAACTTTTTATTATACATCAAATGTAGCATTTTTTTCCTATGATTTCCAATTTCTTCATCCTACTTATAATATCTTCCTCAAAAAGATCATATTCCTATTCATCTATATTTTTATTCCTGTTTTCTTTACCTTTTACACATGTAAACCTTTGATCCATTTGCAGTTTATTTTGATGTAAAACAACTGATATTATGTTAGAAACCAAACACAGGAAAGAATTAATTATTACGACATAGGCCTTAGGCCTGATTGACTGGGAATATACTGGTATCATTAAGCAATAACAAGGCACTCAAAAGACAAAAAGTTCTGGGAGGGAACAAGATGGGCTCCATCAATTAACTGATCCTGTTCTTTGTTTCTTATTGTTATTTGAACAATGTTAATATTTATTATTATGTATTGAATGCCTATTATTGCCAAACTAAGCACTTTACAAATACCATGCATTACCTCATTCGCCCCTCATGACAATACTGTAAGGAAAGAAACATTTGTTGCCAGTGTGGTAGCACTGAAGTGAGCCTCCTCACATCCAGAACACAGAAATGGGGAAAATAAAATTGCCCTCTGAGAATTAAACATAAACACCCAGTGGATCACAGAGAATGTAGTCTCCTAAGGAGACAGAAGACTCCCAAGGCAGGAAGAGTTTATAAACTGTTTGAATGTACTGACATATCTAATGTATGATTGTCAATTAAAAGGGAGTTTAGTATGTGGGAAGCATAGAAAACATTTAATGATAGAGAAAAATACTAGCTTTCTAGGATATTAAGAACTTTGGTCACTAAAATTTAAAAACTCCTATCCAATTGATAAGAATATTCTTATGAGAAAATGAATATTTTAATCTACCACTTATTGATACATTAAACATTTCAGTTCAGTTAAATTTCCTAGTCATGATTCAGTGCTAAGCAAACTTGTGAATATGACTTAATTGTAACTGATACCTAACAGGCTTTTTTTTTTCTACAACTCTAGCTTTTCAAGAAGCACTTTCTTCACTCCACTTCACCCCACCTCATCATTCTCAGTCTGTGTGGTTTGGAGGAACTCATTCTAGTCCCTTCTTGTACAGGACACTCAACTGCTGCATGGTGAATGATAGCATTCTTCTTACTCTGGCTGCAGTGATTAGTTCACAGATGGACACATAATACCAGCCTGACCAACAAAAGCCACGTTAGGGACTTTGGCTGGAATCTTGGAAGAGAGATTATCTCTTCTGGAATCCTTGACTGTTTGGTGAATGTGAGTTTAGAGTTGACAGTGGCCACCTTTGACAAGGATGAAGGCAACTCAAACCAGAGAGAAAGACTGAATATTTGAGAATGTTATTTGAGGCCATGAATTCACCCCTAGCCTTTTGATTCATTCAATACATTCTCCATCTTAAAAAATAATATTACCACATATAGATTTATCTTTGTATGTTTTGATTCTTAAATAATTATTCCTAACTTGTAGATGAGAAAACTAAAATGAGGAAATTTATGTATTTCATAAACTGCTTTTTGAAGAGATTATCCATTGTGTAATGTCACCAATGGTCTTTTATGTAAGGATCTAGGCAATAAATTCCTTGTACAATTTTAACTATATGGTCAACAATGTTTTTCTCAAAACAGTTTTGTATTTCATTTAATGCAATAATGAGATAAGTATAACATAATTTATTTCTCTTTTTCCCTTGGCTTCCAGGATGGTCAGAACCAAATTTCAAATTTAAACCATGGTATTACCTCAACCAAGACTTCTGAAACATGTCTCTCTCTTTCTTGTGATAGTTTTTAACCTTTCCTTTTTAAAAATTTAATTGCCCTATTTTAAAGACATCATAATATTGCAAACTACTTTACCTATTTTTTAACTCAATGAAACATGTATTTATTGAAGATAAACACCACAGTTCTTTTTAGTTCTGGGATTCTCAGTAAGATATTGCTAATGCATATAGAACCCATTTTGACTCATAATTCTGTTGACTGAGGACCACAGAATGCTATGGTAAAAGATATTTTAAAGGTCATCTGTTCTGATAAAACCCTTTATTTTGCATAAATATGAAAATTAAAATATTTGCACAAGTTTATATAGCTAGTTACAAACAGATCAGAGATTAGCACCAAGATTATCTGAATTCCAATTTCCAATTCACTACTTTTTACCTATCCTATCATATACTACTCTCCTTGACAATGAAGCTCTTATTTTCTTTCCACATTGCCTCTGACTTTCTTCATGTCTTATATAAAATATATCCTAAACAAAAATTGAATACGTTAGGCCATCATATTGTAACAGTTTCCTCTTTAAAGAGTGGGGTTCTTTTTGTTTATGTAGATCCCTTTATCCCCAATGGCTAAAATTAATCACGGTTTTTTGTGCTGCTCTTATCTTTCTATTGAGGCCTGCACTGAATGACAGAATCTTGTTAAGTGTGTTAGTATGCCCTTACCTCAGAGAACTCAGATGACTGCTCAGCCTAATGAGAAGTGGGGTGTCTCAGTTTTGAGAGTTAATTGAAGTCGGATGACCCAAATTTTGAAGATTTATTTCCTGACTTTTTCTTAAATGAACACATATCTCCAGCCTACAGAGGGAAGGAGGGGACTGGGGGAGGGAGTTCCACAACCAGTTGCCGAGCTTTTGAATATTCTTAACCCACTGTGCCTCCAGCGTGGACAGGACTTCCAAGCCTCAGCTGCTTGTTTAATCCTTGCTACCTACTATAAACCTGAGTCAAAATAATATTCTTCACATTTTGATGAAAAAGAAACTGAGGCACAGAGCTCAGAGAGAAAAGGGCAACAGATAGAGAAGGAAAAGGCTTTTGAATCTGTCTGTTCTAAACAATTCTTCCTCTAGAAACCCTCAGATTGCTGACAGCCTTCCCTTCATAGATGAAAGACAATACTAGCTTTTGTGAGCACTTATTGTAGAGGAATTCTGCTAGGCAAGGCATTTTCATGGACATGATTTCATTAATTCTCACATTAATTTTAACTAGTAGGAATGATCGACTTTCTTCTCAAAGACAGAAAAATTGACTCTGGTTCTGAAAGAGAATAAGGGAATTGCCTAAGAATTACACAATAAATAGCACTGCTGGTATACAAAAGCCCAGTCTCAACTTAACTCCCTTACTTTTTTCATTTTACCATTTTAATTCTGTTACCTGCTTTGACAAATTAAGTCTTATTAGGGACCTAAGTGTCACCATCTAAACGATACATGGCCAGAAAAGAAGGAATGGTTAGATTGAATTTTAAAGTACTCCAATACTTTGGTGGAACAGATTACTTTTGAAGAGGTGCTATTATTCTATTTTTAAAACCACACAACCAATTACTCTGCTTGTGTATAAAATCAGAGCATCTTGGCGAGGCTCTGAAATAGCAAAAAAAAAAAAATAGCCAAAACTTCATTCCTGAGATTTCTGCTGCTATTGGAACTTGAATAATAAAATATACTGTGGAAGCCAGCTTAAGTATTACAAACACATCTGGCTCACTTCTGTCTTTCATCCTTTAAGTAGACACAGAAGCATGCACACCCACACATGACCATGATCATATATTCTTTGAAGGTGTGTTATTTGTCAGGAAATCAGACACTGGATCTTAATGCTATAACACAGGCTATTCAGAGGCCAGGCTCCAATAGGTGTCAAGATGAGTTCAAGGTTGTAGAATGTGAAGCAAGTATGTATTGCATATGCTGCCAGGAAATTACCAAGCTACTGATATGCTGGCAGGTTTTCCTGCCCCCAGTCTTCCACCTCCACATTCAACTGCCTGCTTAATTAATTCTAAGCAACTTCATATACATTCCAACACACTCTAAATCTGAACTTAACCAGTTTAACATTTGCAATTTCAAAAAAAGAGACATTACAGACTTGAATACATGACACACAAATGAGGCCTGAGTAACCATTTTCATTCCATTGTCCTGTAATGGTGGTTATTTTACACTGAGTCATGTCCACTTGCTTTTCAGAAAATCACAGAAATGAACATTTCCTTGAGAACGAGACTTTTGCTTTTTAATTTATAGGTCTTCAGAATATTGCAAGGTATCTGGAACATAATAGCTCAATTAATATTTGTAGCAAGATAATTAATATATTGGGAATGTAGAGTAAAATCTTTACCTATGAAATAGCTTGATATAAATAGAATCATGGTTTACAGCATAAGATTAAAAATTCCATGACAGATACCTCTTGTGCCCCACGTCATAGTCTCTTAAAATCAGGAACACCTCTGATTTTAGCTGCTGTTGTGGTAGACAGTTCAAGGGAGGTTCAAACAACTTCCTGCTGGCATCTACTCAACCTCAAGCTTGGACAGTTTGAAGTCTTACTTCTTTCTAACCCAAAGCCTTCTCTCATGCCTCTTGGTCCTTGAACAAATGAAGCTGAGAAATACAGTTGAATTAAATACCCCCAGGGTCAACATCAAATATTAGAAGATGGAAGTCACTGAATAACTTGCCAGCTATATTCTTAGGTAGATTATTCTGGAGGTATTTCATTTATTTCTCAGGAAGTCCCAGTAACATTAAGCCCTTATTGCCCACTTAACGTGGTGGCTTAAAGTAATTGTAAAGTCACTTAAGTAGTGACTTAAAAATATACTCTTGAATCAGCTTTCCTTCTTCTTTATCTTAACTCTCCTCTCTTTTTAACTTTGCTGTCTGGGATCACAGCACAAATAAACTATATTGACCCAAGTCTTTGTCACAGGCTCTGCTTTCAGAGGAAACTAAGATTAAGACAAATTCACATAGATAACAACTTAAATAATGGTTCTGCCGCTTATAAGCTGTGTGGCCTTGGACAGTTTATTAAATTTCTCTGAGTATCAGTTTCTTTAACTGTCAATGGGCATAATACCATCCAACTCACATGATTGTTAAAAAATACTCAATACAATAATGTATGTAAAATACATAGCACAGTGTCTGGTCTATGGTTAGTGATCAATTAAATGATGACTATATTTATGACTATGCATTTGACTCAGTTATTCATATATAGACTGAATCTGTGATAGTCTCATAGCACTACATAACCAGCTGCTAACTAGCCTGGACTAGAAGATAATCCCATTTCCCTCTATTTCTACAACCCTGCCGCCCAAAGGATGCCTAGCACAAATGATGACTTGGTACATATTTAAGTGCTTTTTAACTATCTGACAAGGATGCCTAACAAACACATAGTCAACAGCATAGCATGACGTACTGAAATCTGACTGGCAGTCAGCCATGACACATTATGGCAGCATCCATGAATGGAATCAGATTGGATGGGAAGATTAGATTATAGCAATTCCCAGCATTGCACTAATCAGGAAGGTTCCTCAAGCGGTGAGATTGGTATTTCTAGCCTAATGAACAGTAAATTATAATGAGAAAGTCTTTCATTCAGATACACTGAAACTGAACATACAAGTACCAGGAATCAGAGTCTCAAGAGTGAACCCTTATCACACTCTCTCATCATAAGAGATATTTTTGTTATTCTGCAATGGGAATAGAAAAATAAATGGTTCTGTGTTGTCCTCATGAGCTACTCATTCAGATTTTGATTCAGGACACTAGTAATACAAGAAAAAATTTTAAATTACCCATCATTGAAAAAAATGTGCTGCAAAATTCAAACATCACAAACTAGCAAAGCAGATAAGACAGCACGTGAACAATTTCCAAACTACCACAGGTATTCACAGAGAGAAGGGTGGTTATTCAGTATGTGGCACAGGGAATCACATATCGGACCGGATGTAGAAGAAGCTAGTGCAACCCAACCATCTTCATGAGATGGAACAAAGAAAAATGTGAACATTTGTATGGCATCTGGGCAGTAATGAATGACATGGACCTTTCCTTCCTCTTACCAATGAAGGCCCCACTAAAAAAAGAGCAAACTGAAGCAAAACACAAAACGAAAATCCAGCAAATCCTAAAACATGACCCACCCTTCTAAATATACTAGCTTAAAGTTTAAATAAGCAATCCGTATTCTTATTTATCAGTGCTTGACCGAAACACAAGCATACTTAAAAAAACACTCATAGAAATTCTCTTCCATTGGAGTAGACATTTCAAAGAGGCAAATGCAAAGGTGAAAAGAAGGTTTTTCTACAATGTCAGAGAGAAGAGGGCAGCTCCACTGTATATAGTAGGCACAATAATGGCTGGCTAAAGATGCCCATGCCCTAATCCCAGAACCTATAAATATGTTAAAATATATGGCAAAGGGGAATTAAGGCATTAGATGCAACTAAGGTCATTAATCAGTTGCTAACCTTAAAATAAAGATTATCCTGGATTATCTTGGTAGATCTAATGTAATACAGTTGACACTTGAATGACAGTGATTTGAACTGAGCAGGTTCACTTATACACATATTTTTTCAATAAATGTATCGGAAAAACTTCAGGACATTTGCAACAATTTCAAAAAACATGTTTCTTTTCTCTATTATATACTTTATTATAATACATATAACATAAAATATGTGTTATCAACTGCTTCTGTTATTTGTAAAGCTTCTAATCAACAGTATGCTATCAGTAGTTAAGTTTTGGGGAAGGTGAAAGTTATACATAGATTTTAGATTTTGTAGAGGCTAGGGATACCTAACTCCAATGTTGTTCAAGGGTCTTCAAATGTGAAAGAGGAGGGCAGGAGGGTCAGTTTCACAGAGTGATGCAGTGTAAAAAAGACTTGAACAGCTATTCCTGGCTTTGAAAAAGACAGTGGAGCTAAGGAATATGGGCAGCCCTTAAAAGGTGGAAAAGATAAGAACTGATGCTTCCCTAGAGGTTCCAAAAAGGAACTCAGACCTGCCGACACCTTGATTTTAGCCCATTGAGAGCCATTTCAACTTCTAACTTTCAGAATGCTAAGATAATAATGTTTGTGTTGTGTTAAGCCACTAAGTTTATACTAATTTTTAGGAGCAACATAAGAAACTAATTGTTCACCAAAAAAAGTACCGGCACAGAATAATTCACTCTTTAAGATGAAATGGAGGCATATCTTGTGGTTAACTTTCAGTTATTCTCTATGAGTAATGTATTTCCCAACCAATGAGTAATGTATTTCCAAGTAGAGGTCCTCCCAGGGTTTATAGTAACACTTACATAGTGCTGTAAGAGAGACATGAAAGACCCTTTTGCACAAAAATGTCTTTTAACAGCTTGTCATACTTTTATTAAGTCTTTTGAGTTGAAGAAGGCCTGTACTCTAATACAAACAGGTCATCTGAGGAAATACAGATTTACTCCAAGCTTTTCAAAAGGAAATATGCACATGCCCATAATTCTAGGTGTTAGAAAACCACAGTACAAACATATTGTATCTTTCTGGAGTGTCACTTTTACTTGAAGAGTGGGGAGCAGGTGAGAACATTCTTTTTATACTAAAACAGACTGAAATGTGTTTACAAATATATTAGATTTTTACATGAGTTTTAAGACAAAACAAGGAATATCTCACAATTTTTTTTTAAGATAAGCTACCACAGACTCTCTCATATGTAATTTGGCTTTTCTTTTCCTTTAGACAACTCATCTGAGAAGTACTACAGTAAATCATTTTCTGCTATTTTCAGCTTTTTAAAGTGTGCTTGATTCTTGTTGACAAATAGATTCTAAGCTCCTGAAGAACAAGGCCTATCTTCTCTTTGGCATTACCGCTAGAGTTCCTAATGTGAAATTCTGAGGTCAAAGTTGCTTTTTGAACTTTGAGTTCTTCTCGATAGGTCTAGCTTTTTAAAGACCTAGTCCTACTGGATAAATGACAAGCCCAAACCAGACTTAACCATGTTTATTTCACTATAAATAGTGAAAGGAACATTCTGCCAGAAGACAGGGATATTTATGCCCTGTCATTGCATTATGCAAAACTTGCTTCTCGCAGATCTTAGCAAGCCCAATGGGATGCCACAAAGTGGCACAGGAAAGCATACGTCATGACAAAATGTTTCACAAGGCTGTACGACAGTTGCCCAATGACCAGGAAATGCTATTCTTTGCCTGCTGTCTCATCTGATTTCAGCTTGGCCTCATAATTCAATAGGAAAAGCAAAACTAATCAGAAGTGCTTGGAAGAGTCCTGGAGCACTCTAATTTGTTGACGGCGGAAGGATTTCCATTTGTTAGCACACTGCAATTTTCATATCCTGGACCTTACCCTGCACTTTTACTGAATGCTGCTGACATGGCCTCTCAGCAGAATGAGACTAATTATTTCCCATGCTACACTGTCAGAAGAGCTTCCCTTTCCCAAGGTTTATACAACATGAAGCCAAAACAGAACACCTGCCAGAAAAGTAATATATCAGCAATCAACTGGTTGTTCTGCCAACATGGCATGCAAAAATATACATACGTGTATATGTATGTATATATATATTGGTGTGTAAGATATACACAAACACACACAAAACTATATATTTTGATGTTTCACTGAATTGGAATCTTGTAAATATAACCTTAACACCCTACTTTGGTGGGCCAGAGTGGTTAGCTCTTAAAAAAGCTGTGAAATATGCAACTTGTCCCCCTGGACCTCATCAATCTCTTAGTGCTCATCACCTAGTTGTGCCCTCTGAATACAGCTCCTAAATTTCCCCACTGTCTGTCTTTTCATGCCCCATTTCTTCTCATATCTTACCCTATGCTTTCAGTTGTCAATCAAGCTCTCTGGCAAGACACTCAGATTAGCAAGACGGAAGTATATAGGACAAAACATTTTGGGCCAATACCTGTGGAAGGGAAAGGAATGGAAAGAAGATAGATTAGACAAAGGCAAAAGATGAGCTGCCATACAGGGCCAGCAAAGATCTTGGCAAATCCCTCAATGGGCTTTCAGAGTCAGTCAAGAGTACTGGGGTAAAAGCCTTTGTATCTCTTATCAGTCAGTCCTTATTATGAGCTGCCCATTGAGTGAGGCATTTTTCTTCCCCCTTTCTAGCAGCTAAGAAAATGAGCTTCATCCCTGAGGGGATTCTGAATGGCACACCACAGTGTCGACCACCCTCTCCAACAGGGGCTGTATTATTAAAAGGTTTAATTAAAATAGATTCCTGCTCAATATTACTATCACCAAATAAAAACACAAGTTTCCTTGAGATGATCCTGTAGCAATATTGTGACACTTTTGACCCCATGACAATCTAGAAGAAGAGATTATTTTTCAAGTCCTTTCAAATTGTCCCATAAAAGAAAATACTTGCTTTATTAATACTGATAGACCAAGCACTAAAAGTCGGTAAGTTGCTGAGTGAAAGGCACGTGAACTTTGTCTGGAATCACAGAAAATTGGGTAGGAATTTTGACTCAACTAATTTCTTGAACTTAGTCAAGCAAATTAATTCCTCTGAGCTTTGGGTTTCCCATCAGTTAAATTTGGCTAATAGCAGCACCTACTTCATAAGATTTTTATGATCACTAAGCCTGGTGATCCAGGTAGAATACTTAGTATAGTGCTTGATTGTAGTTGTAGTGATGAGGTTAAGAGCTCCAGGTTGGAATGATAAAATGAGGGGTTACCTTCTAGCTTTGCTTCCTTACTCTCTGTGGAACCTTGGGCAAATTACTTAACCTATGTAAGCATTAATATAGACTTATAAAATGAGGATGATTACAGCACCTAACTACCTCACAGAATAATTGTAAAGACTGAATGAGATGATGTATATGAAACACTTAGTAAATAATAAGTACTCAGTGTTAGTTATTATTAAACTAATCTCCTAGGAAGCTACAGGCAAGGCACACATTCAAGCTTTCCAGTTTTCCTTGCAGCATGGATCAACAGATGCATTTATTAATTCAGTATTCAGATTTCCTGTGATTTAGAATCAATTCATAATAAAATAGTTTTGAAGAATCGAACAGTTCATTTCAACTGCAGGCTTTACTGAGAAGTTTTAGAAACAGACAATTTTTAGATTTAACTATGAGGTTTAAGATCTGGGGATGAAAAGAACTGAAATCCGGGTCTTGAAGTATTTGCCCTCCATTATTCACTGCATCACTTTTCACAATAGCCAAGATGTGGAAACAGTCTAACTGTCCATGAACAGACAAGTGGACAAGGAAAATGTGGTATATATTCCATTGAATATTATTCAGCCTTAAAACAGAAGAAAATACTACAATATGGGACAACATGGATAAACCCTGAGGATATTATGCTAAATGAAGTCACAGAAGGACCAATACTGCATGATTCCACTTATTTGCGGTAGATAAACGTAGTCAAAATAGAAACAGACAGTAGGGCTTAGGTGAGGGGGGGAGATATGATGTTGCTATTCAACAGATATAAAGTTTCAGTTATGCATGATGATTAAGCTCTACAGATCCTGTGTACAATAATGTACCTATACTCAACAATACTGTTTTATACACTTAAAAATTGTTAAAGGGTAAATCTTTTTTTTTTAGATTCTGTGATTTTTTAAAATTAAGGTAGCATTGATATACAATCTTATGAAGGTTTCACATGAGCAACATTGTGGTTTCAACATTCACTAAGGGTAAATCTTATATTAAGTATTCTTACCACAATAAAAAAATAAAGACCTAAGGATGGCTTACCTGCTTTGTTAATGGTAGGAAGAAGATGGTGTGAGCTTAACAAGACCTAAAAGTGATGCCCTAACATTTCAAGGGCTAAAACAGGAATTCAAGTGTGACACATAGACTACAAAATGTCCACAGCTCTTTCCATTCACCTTTGATCATAGGTGGTAGCAAAGTGGAAAAGATGAAATTACTTAATGTGGGTGACAGATTTAAGTAAATTAGGGCATAAAACTTCTTTATAAATTTATCCTTCAAGTTCTCTAAATATCAAATTCCCAAAATGAATTGAATTACTTTGAACATTTTCTTTCACAAAAATCTTTTGAAAAGCAGAGAATATTATAATCGTAAAATCATTATGGGGAGAAATGTTATCCAATCTAGCTAACCATTTGATGCTTAAGTCCTCTTTGCAAAATGCATGAAAATGTTTAGTGAAAGAGAGATTAAAATATTCAGCTGGCTCAGACTGTTAAAAGTTCTTTCCATCCTTCATACTGTTGGTTAGAATGCAAAATGATACAGCCATTTTGGAAAACAGTATAGAGGATCCTCAAAAAATTAAAAATAGAACTCCCTTATGATTCAAAAATCCCACTTCTGGGCACATGTTCAAAGGAAATGAAATCAGAATCTTGAAAAGATATCTGTTATCCCATGTTCATTGCAGCATTTTTCACAACAGCCAAGATATGGAAAAAATCTACATGTCTGTCAACGTATGAATGGATAAGGAAAATGTGATGTACACACACACACAAATACAATGGAAAATCACTGCCATAAAAAGCAAATCTGGCCATTTGCAACTACATAGATAAGCCTGGAAGGCATTATGCTAAGGAAAATAATCCAGACAGAGAACGACAAATACCTTATGGTATCACTTAGATGTGGGAGTTCTAACAAAAAAAAGTCGAATATATAAAAACAGAGGGTAGAATGGTGGTTGCCAGGCATGGAAAATGGGAAAAGGGGACAATGTTAGTCAAAAGCTACAAAATTCCAGTTATAAAATGACATTAAGTTCTGAGGATCTAATGTACTGCATGCTAACTATACTTCATACTATATTGTATACTTGAAATTAACTAAGAGAATAAATCCTAAGCTTTCACACCGCCCACACACACAGTAACTCTGAGGTGAAACTCTGTGAGGTGGTGGATGCATTAACTAATTTGATTGTGGTAATCATTTCACAATACATACATATATCAAATCATCTCTCTGTATACTTTAAATACATACAAATTTATTTTTCAATTTTACCACAATAAAGCTGTACAGTTTTATTAGAAAAGTAAAAATTTTCCAAAGTTAATTTATTGTTAAATTAATATCTCTTTGTAACTCAACTATTACTCCTAGCTCTAGCCCTTGAACTTAGTCAGGAACAACTTAATCCCTCTGTTCTATGATAGCCCTCTTATTAGTGCTTTGGTAGCCACATCACACTACTGTCTCTTATTGAACTTATTGTGAATTAAAATCCTTTAATTATTTATTCACCCAGCTATTCACCCATCCATCTTTTGCCTTATTCCTTCCTTCCATTCATCCATTAATTCATTTTTTCACAAAACTTGTTACTATGTACCAGCCACTGAGGGAGGTGCTCTCAATAACACAGGAAAAGCAAAATAAAATAAAAGCAGTCTCTGTGATAGTCTAATCAGGGGGAAAAAAACAAAAATAAAATAAATGATCAATAAAATTATTTGTAAAATTTGTGATAAAGCAGAAAAGCAAGGTGTGATAGAGAATAATAGGAGGATGATCATTAGGTAAAGTTTTCAGGGAAGACCTTTTTGAAGAGTTGACATTAAGCTGAATCTTCTTTTTTCACATATGTTCAAATTAAAAATAAGTTTTTTGACATTCTTGCAAAAAAAATAACCACAGTTTTCAGGGAAATTGCAATGTAAATAATTATAAAGAGGATTTGATACATTAAAAAAAGAAAGATTTATAGAAGGAAGACATTATTTCAAAAAAATAATTCCCACTGAAAGTTAAGTAGACAAGTATTTGTCCTTCTGAGTAAAGTAGAATCAATAAGAATAGCTAAGGTCTTGAGGAGAAGAGTAAGAGAAGGACAATCAAGTTACAAAGACAGTGGCCACAGGAGAAGAGATTTGAACAGTGACAGGATTAACATTTGATTTATATCAACCATAGGTGGCCTCGTGAAGTTCATCACATTGTCACAATTTCTAGATCTCTAGCAGATCAATCAAACAAAATGGCCCA
This sequence comes from Manis pentadactyla, assembly GCF_030020395.1. NCBI lineage: Eukaryota > Metazoa > Chordata > Mammalia > Pholidota > Manidae > Manis > Manis pentadactyla. Next base: position 124,216,237 of record NC_080038.1, read on the forward strand.
TATTTCTCCTATACAACAGAGATTTTTTTTCACCTCCGCAAAAGCAGAACTGGTCTTGTGGGACATTTCTTAGCAAAAAGATTCTTATCCCAAGACCAAATATGTCCCAATACTACCATACATTATCCTTTATGGACAACAATTGATCAAAAAGATATAAAGCAAACAGAGAGAGCAAATCAAAAGTCATTTACTTGAAAGAAAAGATCCTCAAGGATAAAACTTGTGGGAAGTATTTTATCACCAGGATTGAACCTCTTACCCATTTCAGTAAAATCAGAACCCAGTCATTCTGACTGATGTAAGAAAATTATGCTCTCTCATTGTAGGAAGATGTGTACCTACCTGTGTGAATAAAAATTAAAATTTTGTAATTGATACTTTTTAGAAAATCTTAATTCTGTGTTCATTTGGATTTTGTCTGCAGCCATCAATAAGCTCCCACATTCATTAAAGTAATATTCTATCTTACCTGAATGAATCTATCAATTAAATGACTGCTATAGACCCCATAAGGATTCAGTACAAATCCACAGCACATATCACAAATTTTACACAAATACATAGCACAAAATACAGTAGGTATCCAATAAATTTCTTTAATTAATGATGCTAATTATGATACCGGTTAAGATTCACCTCATGAAATGCTAGAAAAATAGAAAAGAGGAATGGTATACATAATCTCCAATACTTGATAATGAAATGCGTTTTTGTACTTCACTTTACAATTATCATAATTAAATAAAGCTAAATCAAACTAAAATTCCATAGCATTTTGTAGTTTATGAAAAAGTTTAGTATGTAATATTTCATTTAACCTTTCAAACAATGTTAAATTACTCAAGTGAACTTCAATTATCTCCATTTACAGATAAAAAAATGACTTCAGAGAGATTAGAACTACATTCAATCTGTAGATGAAAAGAAAAAGAACAGAAGAAACAGATTCATATTCTAAAACCAGTTGTAAGTGGAAGAGTTGAAACTCAGCTCTAAAATTATAAATATCTAACCAATACAGGAAAGTTTAATATGATTACTTTTACTATTATATTGTTGTCAACATTAGTCCTACTGAATACAGCAAAATACCTAACATTTGTAGAGTGATTGTATTTTTTAAATTACAAATATGTCTTATTACATGTGACTCACATAGAACCTATAAGACAAGCAATTTAGGTGGTTTTAAGCCCACTTTACTAATAAACAAAGTAAGTAACTTTTCCAATGACCCTTAATGTCAAGTTTAATCATTTGCCTATTTGAAGTAAATTATTTAAATTAAAATAAATTATTCATTTACTTAACAAATTTATAGGATTATCTATTGTGCAGAATGAACTGATGGCAGTACAAATAGTAAGGTAAACTAGGAATATATTGCAGGGATTTAAAAGCCCTATTAATTCATTTAGGTTTTATCCTAAGAGCAATTGTAAGTCCAATAATGGTTTAAAAGAAGACAGTGCTCTGAAATGGTTTACATTGAAGAAAGATCTTTTTGGGTGATAGGTGGAGACTGAATTGCTTAGGAAAACCATTTATACTACTGCTGTAAAATTGCTAAGATTTGAGAGTGGCTTTAACAAGAAAAATGGCAGGAAAGAGAGAGATGGATAAATTTTAGAGACATTTAGAAGTGAGCTAAGTGATACATGCATGGAGGGAATTTGGATACTTTTTTCAGTAATTGGATGAATGTTGAAACAGTTTACTATGGTTTTAAGAAATCCAAATACATCAAAAGGATCATACACCATGACCAAGTGGGATTCATCCCAGGGATGCAAGGATGGTACAACATTCGAAAGTCCATCAACATCATCCACCACATCAACAAAAAGAAAGACAAAAACCACATGATCATCTCCATAGATGCTGAAAAAGCATTTGACAAAGTTCAACATCCATTCATGATAAAAACTCTCAGCAAAATGGGAATAGAGGGCAAGTACCTCAACATAATAAAGGCCATCTATGAAAAACCCACAGCCAACATTATATTGAACAGCGAGAAGATGAAAGCATTTCCTTTGAGATAGGGAACTAGACAGGGATGCCCACTCTCCCCACTGTTATTTAACATAGTACTGGAGGTCCTAGCCACGGCAATCAGACAAAACAAAAAAATACAAGGAATCCAGATTGGTAAAGAAGAAGTAAAACTGTCACTATTTGCAGATGACATGATACTGTACATAAAAAACCCTAAAGACTCCACCCCAGAACTACTAGAACTGATATCGGAATACAGCAAAGTTGCAGGATACAAAATCAACACACAGAAATCTGTGGCTTTCCTATACACCAACAATGAACCAACAGAAAGAGAAATCAGGAAAACAACTCCATTCACAATTGCATAAAAAAAAATAAAATACCTAGGAATAAACCTAACCAAAGACGTGAAAGACTTATACTCTGAAAACTACAAGTCACTCTTAAAAGAAATTAAAGGGGACACTAACAGATGGAAACGCATCCCATGCTCATGGCTAGGAAGAATTAACATCGTCAAAATGGCCATCCTGCCCAAAGCAATATACAGATTTGATGCAATCCCTATGAAACTACCAGCAACATTCTTCAATGAACTGGAACAAATAATTCAAAAATTCATATGGAAACACCAAAGACCCCGAATAGCCAAAGCAATCCTGAGAAAGAAGAATAAAGTAGGGGGGATCTCACTCCCCAACTTCAAGCTCTACTATAAAGCCATAGTAATCAAGACAATTTGGTACTGGCACAAGAACAGAGCCACAGACCAATGGAACAGACAAGACAATCCAGACATTAACCCAGACATATATGGTCAATTAATATTTGATAAAGGAGCCATGGACATACAATGGCGAAATGACAGTCTCTTCAACAGATGGTGCTGGCAAAACTGGACAGCTACATGTAGGAGAATGAAACTGGACCATTGTCTAACCCCATATTCAAAAGTAAACTCAAAATGGATCAAAGACCTGAATGTAAGTCACGAAACCATTAAACTCTTGGAAGAAAACATAGGCAAAAACCTCTTAGACATAAACATGAGTGACCTCTTCTTGAACATATCTCCCCAGGCAAGGAAAACAACAGCAAAAATGAACAAGTGGGACTATATTAAGCTGAAAAGCTTCTGTACAGCAAAAGACACCATCAATAGAACAAAAACGAACCCTACAGTATGGGAGAATATATTTGAAAATGACACATCCGATAAAGGCTTGACGTCCAGAATATATAAAGAGCTCACACGCCTCAACAAACAAAAAACAAACAACCCAATTAAAATATGGGCAGAGGAACTGAACAGACGGTTCTCCAAACAAGAAATACAGATGGCCAACAGACACATGAAAAGATGCTCCACATCGCTAATTATCAGAGAAATGCAAATTAAAACTACAATGAGGTATCACCTCACACCAGTAAGGATGGCTGCCATCCAAAAGACAAACAACAACAAATGTTGGTGAGGCTGTGGAGAAAGGGGAACCCTCCTACACTGCTGGTGGGAATGTAAATTAGTTCAACCATTGTGGAAAGCAGTATGGAGGTACATCAAAATGCTCAAAACAGACATACCACTTGACCCAGGAATTGCACTCCTAGGAATTTACCCTAAGAATGCAGCAATCAAGTATAAGAAAGACCAATGTACCCCTATGTTTATCGCAGCACTATTTACAATAGCCAAGAATTGGAAGCAACCTAAATGTCCATCTATAGATGAATGGATAAAGAAGATGTGGTACACATACACAATGGAATACTACTCAGCCATAAGAAAAGGGAAAATCCTACCATTTGCAGCAACATGGATGGAGCTGGAGGGTATTATGCTCAGTGAAACAAGCCAAGCAGAGAAAGAGAAATACCAAATGATTTCACTCATCTGTGGAGTATAAGAACAAAGGAAAAACTGAAGGAACAAAACAGCAGCAGAATCACAGAACTCAAGAATGGACTAACAGGTACCAAAGGGAAAGGGACTGGGGAGGATGCGTGGGTAGGGAGGGATAAGGGGAGGGAGAAAAAGGGGGGTATTAAGATTAGCATCCATAGGGGGGTGGGAGAAAGGGGAGGGCTGTACAACACAGAGAAGACAAGTAGTGATTCTACAACAGGTTGCTACGCTGATGGACAGTGACTGTAAAGGAGTATATAGGGGGGACCTGGTATAGGGGAGAGCCTAGTAAACAAAGTATTCATCATGTAAGTGTAGATTAATGATAAAAAAAAAAAGCATTTCCTGTGTGGTGACCTCCAATGAGTTTTACACAATGATATAAAGGGCATATAAAAGTGCAGGCAAAGGGTCTGTTTGTGTTTATACAGAGGATCAAAGCCTAATTTGGCTACCCCGAAAATGAACTAAGATACGATATGAAAAAGAACTTCCAACATCAGCACTCTCGGTAAGACTCATGACAGAAGATGATCAGCAAAAAAAAAACCCCAACAAAGATCCACGCACTGCCACAGGTGTAGATGCACTCATCCCACCAGTTCCTGGACTTGCCATGGGAAGGATGAAGGAGATATCTAAGCTGGCCTGTGCATACAGTAAAACAACAAATTTGACTGGATCTATACTGTTGGAACTCAACCAAGAATTAGGAGAAGTGCAAATTGTAGCACTCCAAAATCTTACAACCACAGACTATTTACTGTTAAAAGAACATATGGGATGTGAACAGTCCCCAGGAATGGGTTGTTTTAATTTATCTGAATTCTCTCAGACTGTTCAAGTTCAGTTGGACAATATCCACCATATCATAGATAAGTTTTCACAAATGCCTAAGGTGCCTAACTGGTTTTCTTGGTTTCACTGGAGATGGCTGGTAATTACAGGTATGCTTTGGCTACATAACTGTACTCCTATTATGTTAATGTGTGCACACAATTTAATTAGTAGTTTAAAACCTATCCATGCTGAAGTTACTCTACAAGAAGATATGTCAAAGAAATAATCAATCTTCCCAGGTTTTCTTCCGCCTGCTACTTCTATACCTTTTCTTCTTCCTACCTAATTACAACCCTTAAATAGAATTCGTGCCACATGTCGAATTTACCGAGTATCATAATTCTTCCAAGTGGTAAAGATACCTCAAGACAAATGCTGGGCATAGAAGCCACAGGGCATAAATATGCAAAGAAGTAAAAAGCTAACCTTTTCAAACAATAAGGCTTCTCTCTCACTTACCAACTTAACATTTCCCTGTATGGCCCCGGAAGATGACTGGTTAGCCAGAGACGGGTAAGATTCCTCAAGGGAGGAACAACCTAAGACAGGCACAGTCGCTGGGGGGCCTTCAGGTGAGAAAATGGGGATCAGCAGAGGTGAGGCTTAGAACCTCCCCCCTCATGTTCTGAGAGAAATCTTCTGCATACAGGGATGTTTTATTGCCCTTGTCTAGCTTGGATTAACACATAGGCTACAGGCACACACCTGATCATCTACATTTGCTCTCTTACAACACTAAACTCTGTTTTCTACCTTTATCTCGTATCTACCTACCACTTCAGCATTTTATTAAAAATAATAATAATAGAGAAATGTGGTATCCACATATAAATCAAGTATAAAAATCAAATGAATATTCTAATTTGAACTGACTGTTTATAGTTCATAATGCATGAACAAAACCGAAAGCTTCTGTGATGACTGCCCTTGTAATGTTCACCATGTAACTTATTCACTATGTAAGAATTTGTACTCCATGTAAGAACTTGTTCGTTATGCATCAGAAGATTGGAGACTGACGAAAATTAGGCTTGGGGTGGATTAATGATTGTGCATTGAGTATTGACCCCCCTATACAGAATTTTATTGTTGTTAACAACCATTTGATCAATAAATATGAGAGATGCCCTCACAAAAAAAATAAATAAATAAATAAAAAATAAATTGCTAAACATTTGATAATCCAAAATCAAATTTGCTAAACATTTGATAATCCAAAATCAAAAAAAAAAAAAAGAAATCCAGTTGGTGGAGTATGTTGAAAGTTCAGAGAAAACAATGGATTCAGTTAGAAATATACTGAATTTGAGATGCCCATGTGATATCCTTCAAACACATACACACACACATACACACAGGAATTATTCAAGAGAGAGAAGGAATTAGACATAAATTCAGGAATCTATATTACATTGATAATTCAAGCAATGAGTGGATAACATCTTCCAAAAAGTGTCTGTGATCTGAGAAGAGAGATAAGGATGAACACCAGAAGAATAATAAAGTCAAAGAAATGCCAATGAAGAATACACAAAGGAGATTGATAGGGAACTTCAAGAGGAATAAGGGAAAATACAGAATAGTGTTGCATCATGGTTACACAATGTTTCCAAAAAGACTGCATGATCAATGCATTTAGACAGACTGAAACGTAAGAACTACAAAGTGAACCTTAATTTTAACAAGGAGGTACTTGGTAACCTGGGCAATAGTTGGCTTTAATAAGCATGTACTTGGTGATCAGGGTAGTAATAGTCCCATCTTTTTCTCATTGACATTAATCACCTAAGGTATGATTACTTATGCATATTATACTAGCACTGAACTTATTATTTTAAATGATATCTTATCAGGAACTCCTAAGTCAATACCTCTCAAGCTGTCAATAAAACATCCTAAACTTACAACCTAGTTATTCAGTAACTGTGCCTTTCTCCAAAGATAAACAGAACATTTTACCCTCAATAATACATAACAAGTAGAATCAGTAACATAGAAAAAGGAATATACTCTATGACCAAATGGAATTTATCCTAGGAATGCAAGGTTGGTTGAACACATACAACATAATGTAATACACCATATTAATAAATAAAGGACTAAAACCATATGATAATAGATGCAGAAAGAACATTTGACAAAATCCAACCCCTTTTCATCATAAAAACACTCAACCAACTAGGAATAGAAAAGAAATTTCCTTATGCTGAAAAAGGGCATCTGTGAAAAAATTCATGGCTAACATCATACTTCATGGAGAAAGACAAAATGCTCTCTCCAAGATCATAAACAAGAAAAGGATGTCTATGCTCACTAGCTCTATCCAACTTTACATTGAAGGTTCTAGATAGGAAAATTAGGCAAGAAAGAGAAATCTAAGTATTCAGATTGGAAAGGAAGAATCAAAACCATCTTTATTTGCAGATGACATAATCTTGTTTAGAGGGAACAATAAGGAGTCCACCAAAAACCAACTAAAATGAATAAATGAGTTCATTAAGTCTAAAGAATATAAGATCAGTATACAAAAATTGATTGTATTCCTATACATTAGCAATGAACAATCTAAAAATGAAATTAACAATTCCACTTAAAGTATTCAAAATGAATTAATTAGGAATTAATTTAAGCAAAGTAGTATAAAACTTGTACACTGAAAACTATAAAAAATTTTTGAAGGAAATTAAAGAAAACCTAAGTAAATTAAAAAAGACCCTGTGCTCATGGATCAATGGCAATGCATTCAAAATTGATGTCATCTGAATTCCTTCCCAAACCTATGTTGATTTTTCTGAAGAAATTTACAAGATGATCCTAAAATCGATATGGAATTGCACAGGACTGAGAATACTAAAAGCAATCTTGAAAAAGAATAATAAGTTTGAATGACTCATGTTTCCTTCATTTAAAAGTCAGTGCAAAGCTACAGTAATGAAAACAGTGTGGCACTATACTAGGGACAGACATACAGATCAATGGAAGACACACCATTATGATATGAAATTTCCAGAATAGGTAACTCCATACAGATACTAAGTAGATGAGGTCCTAGGACTGAAGAGTCAGAGAAGAATACAGAGTAACTAGGAATGAAATAGGGTTTCATTTTTGGATGGTAAAAATATTCTAAAATTATTTTGTGATGATCATTGCACAACTGAGAATATATTAAAATCTATTGAATTGTACAGTTTCAATGGACAGCTTATGTGGTATATGAATATCTCAATAAAACTGAAAAACAAGCAAACAAAAAGCTTTTAGCACATTTTAAATTCCTTCCAAATGCCCCTCCACACAGGCAATTACATATTCTACTGGCCAGCTAATATGTAATAGGTAAAATAATACATAAAATACTAAGATTTTTCACATTTCCTTTTTTGACTGTATTTCTTTTTTCTCATTCAATGTTCCTGTTTTTATAAAGGACATCCTTAACTAGTTCTTTCAGATGATGTTCCATGGGCAGTACAATTTCTAAGTCTTTGCATATCTGAAAATAATTTTATATTTGTATTTACTTTAAAGTGAAAACTTTTCTAGTTAAAAATTTATATGCTCACAAATATTTCCCTTCAGTTTCTCAATACATCTATTTACTATCTTGTGGTATTTATTACTGATTTTAAGAAATTATTTTCTATTTGATTGCCATTCCATTGAAAGTAATCAGTTTTTTCCCTAAAATGTTGCTTAGTATTTTTCTTTATTCTTGATTTTATGCCATTTCACTATGATGTGTGTGTGGATTTGGTGGAGGTTTTTCAATCTTAGGACATTTGATTTGGCACATTAATGGAAATTTATCATTCATTTTTCCTTACAATATTTTCTCTCCACCATTCTCTCTATTCTCTTCTTTCTTTGATTATATCCCTCTCTTTTTAAATCAACTGCACATATTAGGAGACTTTCTCTTTTATGCTCTACAGGCAACTATTAGATTAATATCTGTCATCATAGTTTAACTTTACCTATTCCAGAATATCATATGATACATTTTTACTCATACTTATTTTAAATTCCTGTTCAAATTATTCTCTATAATTTTTTGCATGTGAATTTGGATTACTATGTATAGACTGTCTTCCATGGTGTTGGGCACAGTATATATTTCATAATTTAGGTTTCTGAGTTCATCATGCAGAATCACCTTCCACTGATGTTTCTTCCCCAAGCATGTCCTGAGTCATGGAGGCCTTTCTATAGGGTTGATGTATGGTGACTCCTTTCCATTCCTCAGAGGGCTCATTGACTCTGAACAATTTTTCACATTACTATATTCATTTGGGACTTTGACATTAACTGAGTAACATGAATTCAGATACTAAAACATCTTGTAGTACAGACTCAGGCCACTTTTCTATTAAAGATGACAGCTAGAGGGAAAAAAATCTATTAAAGATGAACTTTAGAGTAATAGTAAAAAGGCTATTCCACAAGAAGAAAATTAAGTGGAAGCCTCTGGAACTACCCCCATAAGAGAGCCAATCAAGAGCAGCATCACACTTCACAGGGAATGCAGAGATTAGAACCCTGCTAAATTAGATCAACAATGCAATTTAATTGACACATCTGGAACCTATTAAAGTTAGAAAGATACTGGAGGATGACAATGGGCTACAAAAAAATTGAAACAAATTGTGGCTCCAGTTGCAGCTTCTTTGCCTTATGTGGTTTATTTTTGCTGCAACAAATTAGCACAGCCTCTAATGTGTTATGCAGCCATTAATATAACAAATGTGTTCTTTCCCATACTTACCAGAAAAAAGGAATAAAAAGAGTTCACGTTTAGGCCTTTGCACTCCAGCCATGTTAACTATCAATCTTCGTCATAATGATTCTGAAGAGATCTGTACTATCTACATATTCCACATAATGTGGCATTAGTTCACTATAACAATGTTATGTTAAACTAATGAGATAAACAAAAAGTGACAAGTATTTTGAAGGTCCTGGTAACACACATTGTTCCAAAAGTTTGGAGTTAAAACCTTTGAAGAGTAAAGAGTGATCTAACTCATGAAGCTTTTAAGGATATAATGATATGTTAGGACATCCCCTCTAAAGTAAAGCACAAATAACTAATGATAAATTTACCACAATTAAGAAGTAAGCTCAATTACTGGTAGACCACTTTGAGTTTTGCAAGCAGAACATTTCACAGATGGGGATACTAATCAAATCCATACATGAGGTGAACTCAAAGGCTAACAAACTTTGACTGGAGCCCAGAACAAGAAAGGGCTTTGCAACATGTCTAGAGTTCTGAAACAAGGCCATAATATTTTCCATATGAAAATAAGACACCTTCAGAGGAAAAGACCCTGATGTGTTACTGGACGTTGTTAAAGATGGAGTAACTGGCCACGGAGCATCAAGTAACAATGTAGCCAGAACTGCCCATCTACCATACCCATGTTTTTCAAAAGATACAGTGAGCCTCACAATATCGATTTTAAGACAGAAAGGGTACATCCAGAATCAGGCACAAGCAGGGCCAGGGGGCACAAATAAACCAAAGGTGGCCATGAACCTCATGAAACAACATTGTTTCACTGATGCCTGTTGTTTCACCCATGTTTATGGTTCCATGTAAGCTGATCAAGGAAGAAAAAGGAAAAGATTGATTCATAAATACTTCAACTAAGTAACCGCACAGTCCCAAAATTAACACTGGATACACTAAAGCTCTATTCAGGAGTGACTATGAAAAACATTGTTTAGAAGAAAATCTCCCAATGCACAGAGCCTGATGCAGTGAAATTGGTCAGTCACTTTTTATGGAATGAGAAGTATACTGCAGTAAGAATTTACATAGATTCATAGACAGTGACAGATGGCTTGACTGCTTGTCCTACAGCATTTAAGAAGAAAGTTTGGGATATCAAGAACAAGCGTATCTGGGGGAAAGGGTATGCACTTTGACCTGTGGGATCAGGCACAAGTTGTGAATATCTTTGTATTATATTTCAGCACTCACCTGAAAGAATCTACCACAGAAGAGATATTAAACAGCAAAATACAATGACTTGACCATTCTAAGCCAGTTTCTATGATTAGCTATCACAGGTCTAACAAAATGGAACATAGAATAGTGGAAGAGATTAAGGCTATGCTTGAGCGTAAAGACTGGGCTGTCACTTTCTAAGGTGGTATGTATTACAACTGCCAAATATCCAATCTGTTGGCAGCAGAAAACAATGAGCTCTCAATAGGATATAATCTCTGGAGGAGATTAACCAGCCACTTGGTGGCAGGTTCACTGTATTAACTACTTCTAGAAATGCTTCATTTTGAACGTAATTGACACTTATTCTGGGTTTAGAATCTCTTTTCAGATAGGACCTCAACCATCACTACATTCTAAAGGCTTATAGATTATTTGATCTCTTGAGGTGGAATGCTACTAACATTGCAATGGCTCAAAGGACCCACTTTATATCAAAATAACTATGGCAGTGAGAAATTACCATGGGATCCAGTGGTATAATCACATACTCTGAAGCTGATGCCCTTATAGAGTAATGGAACAGCATGTTGAAGACACTTTTGAGGTTACAGCTCAGAGGATGCAATATATACCTTAAATAAATTACCCATGCATGATGCTTTGTCTCCAACAGGTAAAATACATGAGTCCAAGAACCAAAGGGTAAAGGTAGGAGTGGTCTGGTTAACTTAACCCTCAATTACCCATTTCAGGATTGTCTGCTACCTTTTATCACAAATATGGGATCTGAAGGGTTAGAGGTTCTGGTTCCTAGTGGGTAATGCTTCTAATAAGAGAAACAAAAGTGCTCCATTTAACCTCAAGCCATGACTTCACCCCAATCATGTTAGGATCTTTATGCAAAGGTATAAGCAGGAAAGGAAAGTCAGTAAACAATCTGGCAGAAATAATTCATTCTGATCATCATGAGGGAGTAGGGCTTCTTTTATTTGATGAAAGCAGAAAAGAATATATGGAGCACCCAGGGGAACCATCTGTCAAATTTTGGTATGTCCTGGCCAATCAGGAATATAAAAGAACATATGCAGTAGCCACAGCCCAAGAAGTGCATGGCATAACTTAGACACCTTAAGGATAAGGGTCTGGATCATCCCATCAAGACCAGCACAGGTACTCTGTTGTGGTAAGCACAATCTAGATGTGTGGTGAAAGAGGAGGAGGATTAGTAACAGCTATGACTTTGAGACCTATTGTAGTGGGAGGAGCTACAAGTTCATCCAAATAAGAGCTCTCTTTCAAGTTTCTGCAAGGAAAAGAGGTTCATTAAAATTTCAGAGTAGCTGTCCCATAGCTCCGTGTGATGTAAGGGGGTGAACTATAGTGGATCCTGTGGTGAAATCCCCATATTCCCCCATAGCCCCATGAAAATGAAAACATCCATGAGTCCAGCTACTAAGAGTGATCACAGCTATGTTCTTCTCCAGGCTTAGCCTTGACTAAAGAGAGCCATCTCACCCAAGGTTGTGTCACCTTCCAAGGGCAGCCTGTATCTAGTGACTAATTACTGTGGTATACACAAGTCTCTGGCCCCTTGCCCAATGTGTGACAACTGTGAAGGGCATTTCCAGCTCCAGACATGTCCATACAATTAGCTGAAGACTTTGTTGCAAATGTATCACAGGTGAACTTCTCTTTGCCCAATATTGAATCTTTGACTTCCCAACGGTTTGGCCCAAGAGTACTCAACAAGTTTTTTGCTTGCAAATTTTAGTCTCAGATTCTGATTTCATTGTACTAACTACCAGCCATCAGGTGGCAGGCATGTAACCTATATTTGGCAAATCAGATGCAAGAATAGAAATGTCAGAACTGAGCATGTTGAGAAAACAAAATTTTAGCATGGTAACCATTTTGTTTGCACCAGTGATATCTGAATTTGAAGGAATGGCAGCGCTTTGCTCATTTACCTAGTTTTGTTGTGCATTTCTAGGACTGTGAAAAATTAGCCTTAAGTCTGTTATCTATCAATAAGTAACCTTCCCCAAAATCTTAAAAACTATTTAAAAATATCCTTTAATAAATTCATTTTCTTCTTAAACTAAAGAGAGTGGATTCTGTTGTTTGCAACTGAAAACTCTTCCTGATACATTATTTGATTTGATAAATGGTTACAGTTAACAGACCCTCAGGGAACCAGGTTCATTGATAGGTTATTTTATTTGACTGCCTTTTAATTGAGGAAGATCCTACTGGTATTAAAGAATGAGGTTCTGTTAGTCCATTTCATGTAGTAGCAACGCTATAACTGAAATTGTCACCTATAATAACCGGACATAAAGTATCTTCTGAAGGCAAAGCTTGCATGAATTGAGTAGCATATTCTATAGAATAGTAGGACTTAATTTCACAAGGAATTTTGGATAGTCTGGTGGCATAAATTGATAGAAGAGTTTTAAGAAAAAAATGACATAGACAAAATTGTATATTATCATCACACATCATGATCATATGAATTTCTATGACTATACTTTTTTTTTCCCCAGGGGCCACTGTTTTATTTTTATTATTTATTTATTTATTTTTTTGAGAGGACATCTCTCATATTTATTGATCAAATGGTTGTTAACAACAATAAAATTCTGTATAGGGAACTCAATGCACAATCATTAATCAACCCCAAGCCTAATTCTCAACAGTCTCCAATCTTCTGAAGCATAAAGAACAAGTTCTTACATGGTGAACAAGTTCTTACACAGTGAATAAGTTCTTACATGGTGAACAGTGCAAGGGCAGTCATCACAGAAGCTTTTGGTTTTGATCACGCATTATGAACTATAAACAATCAGGTCAAATATAAATATTCGTTTGATTTTTATACTTGATTTATATGTGAATCCCTCATTTCTCCCTTATTATTATTATTATTATTATTATTTTTAATAAAATGCTGAAGTGGTAGGTAGATGCAAGATAAAGGTAGAAAACATAGTTTAGTGTTGTAAGAGACCAAATGTAGATGATCAGGTGTGTGCCTGTAGACTATGTGTTAATCCAAGCTAGACAAGGGCAATAAAACATCCACAGATGCAGAAGATTTCTCTCAGAACAGGGGGGGTGAGGTTCTAAGCCTCACCTCTGTTGATCCCCAATTTCTCACCTGATGGCCCCCCTGCGACTATGCCTGTCTTAGGTTGTTCCTCCCTTGAGGAATCTTACCCGTCTATGACTATACTTTTAAATTCTGCAGCCTTGAGGTAAAAAAGAAAAAAAATTACATACACAGTCTGATTCCCTGGCTGACTTATTACACTGTCAGTTAAATTCAAAACCTTGGCATGTCTCTCATGTAAAAACTAAGGCATTTAATGGAAACAATGAAATTAAAAGAATTAAACTGGGGAATGTGGCAAACACAATGCTCTATTCACCATACCATTTCCTCTGCCTTCTAGACATATATGAAGATGGCATTTCTTAGCTCCCTTGCATCAAGATGGGCCTATTTGATAGTTCTACCTAATAGGAAGTAGGCAAAATGATTAATTCCATTTCCACTTCCAGGCCTGACCTCTAAAACCTTTTGTGCAATCTCTTATTAATTCATTCTTCTTTCATTATTTCTTTCAGCCTCTCTCATGTCCACACAGTAATAAAAGACAAATTCGGAATTACTCAGTGAATGGAGCACAAATCCCTGAAATGCCAGCTGGAGAGAGCCACCAAAGAAGGCCTCCCATTAGAAACTGGACTATAAAAGGAATAAGAAAAGATAAAGCTTTTGATTTGGTTAAACCACTGATATTTTGGGGTTAGTTTTTAGAGTAGATTAGGATTAATAACCCTGAATAACACAATGCAAATCTTTAAATGTCTGCTCAGGATAATTTGAGAATTCTTAAGCAGTTTGACTAATGTATATCTCCCATTGTTCCTACTTTCTAATAGGAGGGTTTCCTAAAGTTATTATACATCCTTTCTCTACAAACAGATAAGGGGTAAAGATGGGTGGACAAATAACCTTCATTTTCGTTCAGGTGTCACTAAAAAATGACATCAGTAGCTATTAGAGAATAATGTGAAGAACATTTGAGATGGCAGAACTCCATGATGCAAAGAGCTCAGATCCTTGTATCATGACATGAAGAGTTATCCTTGACTACCATGTTAGAAAGAAAACAAATCTCTGTTTTATTAATTCACTGAGAATGAATAATTTACCTATTGCAGAGCCTAACATTAACTATCATGACTAATTCAGAATAAATGACAGAATTTAGGTGATTGATTTAAAAAATACTAGAATTCAAAACATCATTAAAAGATCACATAGAAGATTGAGATTACCTTTGACCTCCAAATACCACCAAGACTCCCTAGTCAGCACAAGCACCCTTTCACCAACCAATTTTGTTTAAAGACTCCTGTAACATGTTGGGGCAATGACATTGCACACGGATGCCAATTCTCCTTATGCTCCATTGTTAAGAGCCTCATGGCCATTGAAACGGTAACTGTAGTTAAGATTGCAGAATGCACAAGGGAACAAATTTCAAAGACAAATCTTAGATTAAAACGATTACATGGCAAAATAATCCACAACTCTTAGTTCCTGGGGCATAGGTATGGAAATGTACTCTGAGGATGAGAGATCAGAGAGGAGCACAGTTTTATTGAAAATACATTTATTGATTTGAATGCATTTCCTGAAGATGAATTTCCTAATCTAAAGAGTTTGTAAATATTTCCATGTTTGGATGGTTAACTCAGTTTGAGCCTACAATAAATAAAGTTAAGATGCATGAAATCCCCACCTACAGTAAAGAGGAAATAAATGCAAATTCTTATGGAAATAAAAGCAATGGAATGGGATTATGTATAACATACTAACTCACCCTTTAACTCTGTCCTACAAGAGAGTCCAGAAGATTCCTTCTTGATCATGACATTGAGAAATGCACTGATGAAGGTAAAATTAGCATCTTTTAAAAGTGCTATGATGAATTTAATCCCTAGGTTGAATATGAAGGGAGCTGACGCTGCCACTTACAAGGGCTTCTAATTTCAATGGGGATGACGGTTTCTCAAGGTGACAGAAGACAAATAGAAGCACTTGACAGCCAGAGGCAATGCAGGCAGAGCTAACATAATGGACACGATCAGTTTTTTAATCATACTGGATTGATCCCCAAGGATCTCTGGAAGAAGAAAACTGATGATTTGAGTTCCCAGGACTAAAACAGCCTATTAATGTATTATTTGACTTGTAAAACTGAAAACAACTCTAAATCTAGACACAAGATTCTAACTAACTATCAAAATAATGAGTCACTGTCCCTCAATCAATTCATAAACCTCAAACTAGTAAATGAACTCACCACTATTGAAAGAAAGGGAGGCAGGGAGTCCCTGAGGGAAGACCCTATGATAAAACCACAAAAACTTATGCTATTATCAATGAGCCTGTGTCTCAGAAAAAAGAAATCTCTCATATCTTTCAGGTATTATTGGACACAAATTTTAAGATAAAGTTACTATCTGAAGACTCAGAACATCACTGTATCCTTCTGGTCAAATAAATGATTTATAAACTCAGTTGACAGATGGAGTTTTGGAAAGCAACAGATCTCCAAATCATTGAGTAATTATTACTGCAGGTCCTGATATGCAGTTGGATCAAATATACTCAGCAGTAAGCTGAATATGCATATTGGCTCCCTGACTCATGGGAAAATGCCTGGCATCCCCACCTCACACCAAAATAAAAACAACGATCTAGAGGAAACAAAGTGCCTAATGACGCCATCAAATGTTTGAAATATGTGCATCCTTTACTACCTTCATTTATCATCTGTTTGGCCTGTGCACAAGACAAAGTCAACTTGGAGGAGAACAACTAATTATTTTAAGCTTAATCAGGTGATGACTCCAAGTGCAGCTGTAGTTTAAGACAAGTCAATTTTCTGGAACAAATAAATAAAATCTCTAGCACCTGGTATACAGCTATGATGCTAGAAAATATTTTTTCTCCCATCCCAATGAACGGAGAACAAAAAAATAAGTTAGCTTTCACCTGGTAGTTTTAGCACTAAACATTCTCCACATTCTCTCAAAAGTATATAAACTCCCCAGATGTGTGCTGTAATTTAGTCCACAGGGACATAATTCATCATGCCATAGGACATTACACCTGTTGATACTATGATAACAATATGATAAAAGGACAAGCTGAGCAAGAAATAGCAGCCATTACCTTAGACATCTCGCTCAGACACATGCTTATCAGAATGTAGGATAAATCCAGTGAAAATCTGGGAGCCTTAACATTGAAAATGATTACTGGGGGATGGGGTGAGGCGTGTCCAGTTGCCTGGGGAATAATGTGATACTCCTTCCAAAGTGAAAGGTAAGTCCTTCCACCTTACTTCTCAAAACTTTGAGGAAAAGGTACAACACTTGTTGGGACTCTTTACATAAACCACTTTTCAGAATGCTGCTCTCACCTATAAAGCTTTGGTTAGAGGTTAAAAAAATATTCAAGAATCCCCAGATATTCCAGAATACATTGTTATGCAAGCAACTTTCCCACTTAGCTACTATGATCCAGCCCATACAATTTTTTAGTAATAATGGATTATAAGAAATTCTATACAAAATTCATACCAATCCCCAGTAAAAGGTTCACAGCAGCTACTCCTAGAGTTTTGCAGCAAAACCACGCCTCCTCTAGTAAATGTCGATTTTGCTTTATGGAAATCACTTTTGACTTATTGGTAGGCTAGAGACTGAATGCTTGACAATGAAAAACCTTCTGAATTGCTGTCCTCACAGATTACATATGCCAAGTAGGACTCCATTATGAAGTATTGAAGGATTACACACAGAGGCACATGTAATGTTTTATCACTGTTTTGTCAATAAGTTCATCGATAAAGTGGCCAGAGAAGCAGAGATGAAGACTCTCTAGTATCACCTTACCAAGATGATATGACTACACAGCCTCAGCTGTGGCTGCAGTTTGGGGGCTTCGGTTCCTATCCACATGGGTCACCCCATGCACTGCTTTTAGCTTCCTCATAGCATGGTTACTGGGTCCCAAAAGTGAGCATCCCAATAAAAAACTGTCTCTGTGACCTAGCCTAAGAATGCACATTGTGTCACTTATGCAATACTCTATTGGTACAGTCACTCAAGGAATTCCACTCAGGATCAAGGGCAGGGGACAGGAAGTCACTTTTAATAAAGAACATAGATATCGTTATGGACATTACTGGAAAAAATCTGCTCCAGTGTCCAAATTGGCATTGGTAGAAACCAACTCTGTGTACCAAACACAGTGTTATCACCTAGAGTAACCAGAAAGGGCTGTTTGGCATGTGAAGAATATTGTACCTTTTCTATTCTGAACATGATAGCAGTCTATCATCACTGTAATAGACAATCTGCCTATGGTTTATTCTTACTTTCACACCACGCTTCTATCCAAAGCCACACATGAACTTATTGAATGCCTTAGTGAAATGATGATATAGTAGGAATTTTAACCTTTGTTCATCAGAAGAATTAAGATCATGAAGATACAACTTTAAGAGGTTACTGTTTGTAGCATGAACCTCATTTCACTGAAATAGCTGACAAAATGAAATTTTGGAGTGACCTATGAAAAACTCAGTATGGAACCAACTGGGTACCTTGAAAAGCAAAAAACTGTACATGGTGCTGTTTCTCCCATAGCTGACCTTACAATTACCTCTGCAAGGCTTGATGTGTCACCTCCTTCAAATCTTTGTGTCAAGTCTTTTAACTCCTTGACTGATGAAGAGATGAACTAAAATGATCCACATTGATTCATAGAAATACATAATTGTTCAACCTGACGGCCAGGCATTTGGAAGGAGCGTGATTTGTGTTTTGATGAAATGCAGAGAATTCTAAAATAGTGTCTTCTTAGCGCAGTTTTCTCTCAAAACGTTATCGCGAATTGAAAACTTTCAACGTTTACATGCAGCACCTTTATCTCTCTATCCCTCTTTTTTACTTTTGTTCATAGTATTATGTCACCATCCAAACTGTGGTTGTTTATTCTATCTAGTGTCTGTCTCATCACATTAGAATGTTTTCTTTTTTCTTCACTGAGGTATTCCCACCAACTAGCATGGCATCTGACATGGGAAATATTCAGTATTTGTTGTTTGAATTATTAAGGAAAAATATGATTTGTGCCACAAAGTGCTACAAGGGAGAAGTATGTTTAAACACATTTAATGGAAAATCACAAAACTCCATGTAAAATAGGATCACAAACAACAGTGATTTCAGGAGTGAAAAGTTTATCTCCCATAGTGGTACCATCTGAATGTGCCCCCCAAAGTTCACATGTTGAATCTTAACTCCCATAGGTAATGTTATCAGGAGGTGGGGGCCTTTGGAAAGTGATTAGATCATGAAGGCAGAGCCCTACTTGATAGAATCAATGTTCTTGTAAGAAACTCCATATAGATTCCCTGCCACTTGTACCATGTAAAGATACAAGGAGAAGTCTGCAACTCCAAGGAGGGTCCCAATCAAACATGCTGGCACCTTGATCTCAGACTTCAAGGCTCCAGAACCTAAATTCCTGTTGCTTAAAAGATATCAGATCTGTGGTATTTTGCTACAGCAGCCTGAACAGACTAAGACACCCAGTAAAGTGTGAACCAGATGATTTTCCAGACAAGAAAGACAAAAAGAACCCAAAAGGATTAAAGAGGAAAGGCAGCTATAATAAATTGCCACTTCAGTTTGTAAAATAAGGACTGTAGAGCCAGTATATTCATGTTTTTTAAATTTACTTTTTAGTCTACACATTTCACAATTTTTTAAAAACGTGACTGACCTGGAAAATAAAGGACCAATATCAAGAGAATCTGGACTTAAAACGGTAAGGCCGTTAGCCCTCTCTCTTTAGGAAAAGCAAGTGTTCGTTTTGTTGTGGGATACTTGAACTATATTAAGTAGGACCATACTGTTGTTGCTTGAAAGAAGAGTAGTTAAACGTATATGGGGTTTCTAGTAATAGTCCAAGGAGGTGACCTACAATAAGCAATAGTGAACATGTAACATTCTCAACTGCCCAATACCCCCTTATGTCTGACAGTTTCCACATTACAAGGTAGTACAAAGGAATTTCTCTTCCTCAGTCTCTTCTGTATCATGTAAACTAAGTTCCACAAATCAGACACACCAATGCAAAACTTGCAAATGAACAAAATGTGGAAAGAGTCTCTGGGTAGGCATCCATTTTTCTGGTATGGATGGCAGCACAGGCGGTCACACTAACAATTCCCTTTATCAGGCTATTTTTGCAGTGTGATAATATACATTGTTTTAAGAAACTTAGATTCCTACCTGTTTTCCTCACCCAGATACTCTGTAAAACAGGACTGCTAAAACTAGACAAAATATATTCTGTTTAGCCTAACTTAAATCTCTAATTGATATCTTCTCCAAAAATGATTGTGGGAGAACTTCCTCTTTGTGTTTATATATCTATTTTTCTTGTAACTATTTCAACTCTATGATGTTATTACCCAGGTTTCACTGCTATCTTCATAGTGGGTTATACTTTTTAGTAAATTATTCCATCTTTGAATTCAATGCATTAGCTCTTGAAATTTATTTGAAATTAACATTGCTACACCCAATTTTTGCCTGGTATATTGCTTTAGATTTTCTAATTTCAACTTTCCATATCACTTGGTTTTAGACTTTTTCTTATTATATCAAATTTTTCAAAATCCAAGATGAGTGCATCTGTCTTTTTGAAGCAATTTAACTATTTCTTGTAAATTATTTTTAATAACAGATTTGGACTCATTCCTGCTATTTATTTTTTTTACAATGGCTTCATGTTTTAATATTGTTGGTGCTGTTGCTTTATTATACACTGGTATTTTTTTTTCATGCTTTCACCATCTAGTGTTAAGATGATTAATGGTTATTTATTCCATCTCTTCACATTGCCATTCTCTTAATGTTATCAAGTTTTTAAATAAACATAACTATCATTTCTAAAGCAGGGATAAGCAAACTATAGGCCTATGGATCAAATTAAAATCCAGACCACCATCATTTTATTTTTACCACTCATGCACAAAGAACAGTTTTTACATTTTAAAAGAGTATTATATATTTTAAATAGATGCCTGCATAATATCCTTGATTGACTCTTGACTACCCAAATCAAAAATATTTACTATTTCTTGAAGAAAAAGTTTACATTCCCTTGGTCTAGAGCTAATCCCTATCCATACCTTCCCACTAAATGAAACAAGACATTTCACTTACTTTCTCTTCCTTCGTCCTTTCTTCTAATTCATTCAACAAAAGTGTGCCAAGCACTAACTATGTGCCATAAAAGATACTGGATATTGGCAGTCGGACATTTTAAAATCTGGGGTTTTAATTCCAGATGACTGTTAATATTATTCGACTTTATGAATTTAAATGAAATGACTTTGTTCACTGATATGACTGATAATTTCTACTTCACCTAACCTATGTCATCGTTTATGGATTTATTTTTTATTTTGCTGTTATTGATTCTTGGGAAATTTGTCAGAAAATGTAGGAAGAAAATTTTCTTATTCCTTATGTGTTTTAAACATGTTTGTTTACCTGAGTCCTCAAGTGTTCCTGCTACAGAATATATTTCTCTTCCTTTGGTAGGCAGTCATAATGTACTTTCTGTGAAGCATTGAGGATTGTCCTTTCATCCCTGAAGTTCCAAAAATTTGAAAACATATGTTTAAATGAGTATATGTTTAAACAATTTTCCCCTGCAATACAAATCTTCAATCTGAGTATCTATTTATTTTTAATAACAAAAATTTAATTATCAATGGGATTATTTTTTTTATATCATTTTCTCTGTGTTCACTTC
This sequence comes from Manis pentadactyla, assembly GCF_030020395.1. Lineage (NCBI taxonomy): Eukaryota > Metazoa > Chordata > Mammalia > Pholidota > Manidae > Manis > Manis pentadactyla. The sequence goes on from NC_080038.1 coordinate 124,237,861, forward strand.
CCCAAACTATCAGATAAACACTGGGACCTGTGGATGTACTTCTATATGCCTCAATGATTTTTCTCTCTACTTTTTAATCTCTCTGCTTTGGAATAAAATCAATAAAACAGACAATACCTGTACTCATGTAACATATATTAGGTGGCTATAAATAAAAAAACAAAAAACAAAACCACTGATCCTTTTTGGGGGGTTTTGTTTGTTTTTTAAATTGAAATATCATTGATATACAATCTTAACTGGTTTCAAGTATACAACATAGTGGTTCAATAGTCACTCATATTATTAAAATCTCACCCTCAGCACTGCAGTTACTATCTGTCAACATAGAAAGATGTTACAGAGTCACTGACTATATTCTCCATGCAAAAACCACTGATCTTTATGCCATAATATATCTCCCCCACTGTTCATATTGTGTCCTTGGAGAAACAGTAGTAAAAAGAATACCTTCAATTTCCCCTAGGAGGAAAAAAGTAGATAAAGAGAATAATTAAAATAAATTGTAGGAAGATATTTAAGTAAACAAAAAAGTGTAACTGAAAGTCTGAAGATTTGATAGTGAAGGGGAGACCTGAAGAATGAGGAGTCAGCGAAGCAAGAGGATGGGCATATGCAGATACATACCTTGTGTGCTCAAGGCACTATGTGAAGGGCAGTCTGGCTGACTGAACAGACGAAAAATGAGTGTGGGCCAAGTTGAAGTTGAAATTTTAGGCAGGAGCTAGATTATTCTAGGCTTTGAACACTACGTAAAGAAAACACTTAGATTCTATTCTAAGTGCAGCTGTAGGCTATTAAAGAGCTTTGAAAAAATCACTCAAGTTTCTAGCACAGAATGAAAGTTCAGAGAAAAAGTAAAAGTGGCTTTGATTATAAAATATCAAAAAAGGAACAAAAATAAGGACTTTCTGAACTTTTGAGATGTGGTCAGAAATATATAGAGAGAAAAAGTCAGAGCATTAACATTATTATATTTATTGTTTTGAAAGAAAGGATGGAGATGTTAGAAGCAAGCACTAAATGTAAGAAATGAGAAAAGATTAAAACAAACCTAAAACAAGTACAAGAGGAGAAATAGTAAAATAGTATCTATAAAGTAATTAGAAAAAAACAATAAATATAGGAATAGGTCTTTCTGGAAACAAATAAGTATAAGCAAAATTTTCATTTTCATGTTAATTATTTTTCTCCATATTTATCAGCATTGCTAGGGAGGGCTAAAAGAAATTTTTTTCCTATAATGGTGGCTGAAATATTGTAGCTTCTTCCTTTAATATGTATTTATATAATAGAGACAGCTGACACATTTTGCATTTTTACTTGCCTTTTAAATTTTTTCTTTTGTTAATTGACTACTTCTACCCTTTGTTTTTGGGAATGTTCGACTTTTTCTTATTAGTTTACTGTATTTTTAAAAAATATTAATGATACTAATCCTTTATCATAGAGTTAACAAATACTTTGCAACCTCTTAAAAAATTTCATTTATGGTGGCTTTTGAAATAAGGACTTTAGTTGTTATTGTTGCTGTCTCTGTTTCTTCAAGTCCTTTCTAAATGTAGATAATTCTTTCAATTTTTTCCTATATAGTTTCCAGTTTGAAGATAATACACAGAAACCTTCTCCTCACCATGAAATTTTAAAAATAGCCGCTTCACTGATCCCTGGAATCATTTCTGGATTTGTTTTCATTTAATCTATATAGAATTTATTTTGTAGTAAAGAGTGAAGAAGAGATGTGGTTTAATGCTCTCGAAATGGTAATCAGTTGTTTCCAACACCATTTCTTGTATACTTTTTTGACTGCCCTGACAATAGAAATACTCCTAAAGCAGTATTTTCCAGGGTGTTCTGAGAAATGTGATAGGAGTAGATATCAATATGTATTTTAAGACACTTTCATAGTTAAATATATTTGAAAAACTTAGAATAACTAAATTAAATGCTTATTGAAGTGTTGGGCTTCTCAGAGATTTTGTTACTGCTCTTTGCTTATCAGCAAAGGGGAGTATAGAGTATGTTTACAGAACTCTGTTTTCATTGAGCTTCTCAAAGGGCAAGTAATCCAAAGAAAACATTCCAAGGAACATTGCTTTACACTGACTTATGTTGCAGCTCATACATTTTTGTTCATACAAATTTACAGAAAACGATTTGTATTTGTATTTCATTGACTTTTAAACAAAATTTGATGTTTTATTTTAACATTCATTGAAAAAAAATCACATGGTTTTCTTCTTTCTAACACATTAGTATTATGAAAGAGGTTAAAAGATTTTCTAACACCTCGACATACTTGTACTTCTAGACTAAATCCCACTGCATCACCATGCATTACATTTTCAAAGTCAAATAAATTAAGCAAAATTTAGTTTGTTGTGTGTGTGTGTTGTGTGTGTATGTGTGTATATGTACACAAGAGACACAAGAGACGGGAGGAGAGATTCCCTTGCTAGGTTTGGGTGTTGGAAAAAGAATAAAAAATAATTGGAAATGTTCTTTATTCTTTAGGTTTTAAAACTGTTTAAATAATGTAGAAATTGTCTATTTGCTGAAATTATTAAATACATATTATATATATATTATATGCATTATTTTATATACACATATGTATTATTTTATATTTATAAATTTATATAAAAATGTATGTACTGAATATATAATTTATATAAATACATATTTAACATATAAAATATAAATATATTTAAATTATATAAATATATAATTTTTAACTGAATCCTGCATTTGTTTTCTGTTAGATTTTAATGAAAATTAGAAAAGGATGGAAGATATTATAATACGCATTGATAATCCAGACACTTTTTGAAGTATATGAAGAACCAAAACATACCCCTACTTCAGCATTCAGTTTTCCTATTACCCCTAACTCAAGAAGTAAACATTTCTATAACATGGGATAAATACTTCTACAATTTTTTCTATCCATATGTGGTTACTACTTTTGAAAGATTCCCATTCCACTAAATCCTACCTCCCAGTACTCACAACACTTGTGTAATTTCCCTTCCTTTAATCTGGGCTGGTAGTATGACCTTTGACATATATAACAAAACTGAGGCTGTATCATACTTCTGTGCCCAGACCAAAAGACTTAGACTTTCAACCTGAATTTCTTAGTATGTTCACAAATGCGAAATTCCATCTCAGAACCCAGCAACCATGCTATGGAAAAGATCAAAACACACATAGAGCATAGAGGCTCTACATAGGTGCTAAATTTAACACTCCCAACAGAGTCAGCATCACCTGCTAGACATGTAATTGAGTCACATTAGATTTCAAAGACCAAGACATGCCTTCAAATGACTCTAACTCTATCCACCATTGACTGAAAACACATGAAGCTCAGGTTAAGTACTGCCCTTAAACAGAGTTGACCTATTGAATAATGAAATAGACATTAAATTAAAATTTCATTTGTTGTATAGCAACAGATAACAAGGTTAGCAAATAAAATAAGCATGGAGATATATATTTACATGTAGGTACATACTTCTGGTGCATATGTGGAAGATACACATATGGTTGTACTATCCATCTAGCTCTACAACTTACTTTGTATATTGAGGGTATGTCGTAGATGTATTTCCAAGTGTGTCGATTTTACTTTTTAATCAAATCACATTAATGGTATTAATAGTCAAATAGAAATAGAATGACCATATATTTTTAAAGCATTTACTAACTGTCAGTCACTGTTCTAAATCCTTTACACGTAGGGTCTACTTTTTACTCATAGCAACACAATGAAGAGTTAGTTATTATTACCTTCATTTTATATATGAAGAAACTGACACACAAAGAGGTTATGTAACTTGGTTGGGATTTCACAACTAGTAAGCTAATGGCCAGGAGTAGAACCAACAGACTGGCTCTAGAATCTATGCTCTTATCTGCTACATGCTTCCACAGGGTGACAATGTGATTAGTTATTCAACTATTCCGCTCTTAAAGGACATTTAGGGCATTTCCAATGACTTGCTAATACAATGCTGCAACAAACATTTTTTGAGTATCATTTTATGCTGTTGTGCTATTTTTGTGGGGACAGATTACTAGAAGTAGTTTTTAGTTATATGGTATATATATTTAAATACTAACAGTTGCTACTGAATTGTCCTTCCAACAAAAGTTTACTAATTCATATGCTCGCTAGATGTGTATTAGAGAAGCTACCACACCAATGTTGTATTACACGTTCATTTAGTATTTGCCAATTTGATAAATTATACTTAATTATTGTTTTAATTTCTTCAAAAAATTAGGACTTCGAGCATATCTTATATAATTTTTGGCTATTTATATGTTTTCTGTGGCTTACTTTCTCATAGATATTCACATTTTTCTTTTGAGTTGGTTGATAATCTTATTCTTTGTTTGTTTATCCTAATTCCTTATGTAATGCTGTTATTAGTTTCCAAGGCCAACATTACAAATTACCACAAACTTAGGGACTTACACAATAACATTTTATTGTCTCACAGTTCTGGAGGCCAGAAGTCTGAAATCAATTTGTCAGCAGGTCTGGGCTCCCTATGAAGACTATAGGAGAGAATCCTTCCTTGCCTTCTCTACCTTCTGGTGACTCGAGACTGTCCTTGGTTCATGGCAACATTACTCTCTGCAAAGACTCTTCATTTCACAGGTCACTTTCTGAGGTTCCAGGCAAAAACATATGATTTGGATAGGGTGGCACTATTCTGCCCACTATGAACAGTGATTCTCTAAAATGCATATTTCCACAATGTCAGTAATATTCTAACATTTAAAAAAGAGACATTTGTTTCATAGATTTTTTAAAAATTTGATTTAGCTATTAGTGGGGAAGAAAAATCCCTCAGCACTGACTCTTTCAAACTGAAGCCCCACGTCCCCTGGTTTGAAGAGACTGGGAAGACATAAGGCCCAGCTGAAGCTCTCTGAGAGCATAAATGAAGCAATATTTACTTCCTAAAAAGAACCACATTTACCTTTATTAGCCCAGGATGCTTCCATCTACATGGCTTTGGTGAAGACGACAAAGCAGCTATATCCTCACCGTCTTTCAGGAGTACCAGAAATGAATATCACTAACAAAAATTTAATAACACAGGGTACTTTGAATTGCAAAAAGCGATCATTACAAGCATATGCAAAATTAGTTACATTTTGTCAATATACAGTAACTTTTTCCCATTCAAGAGAGGTTTTTTTTCATTTATTTCTTGGCATATGTGATATAATTTACATTCAGAAAGCTTATTTCAATGCATAGTCAACAACTTAATGTCCTTGGCTGTAACAACAGCCACCATCCAAACAAAAGTAGTGTTCAGAAAAGTGGCAGGTTAAGTTGTAACAGAAACGGAAAACCACGTAAACAAATATAAAATCGGTCACATGTTTTGGAAAGGGGGATAGGTAAAAAAAAAAGACACACAATAAAATGAAATTAATAGAGTATTAACCAATAGAATGTGTCTTCTTCAAAGTGGGCTAATTTAATCTCTGGTAATTTGGGGCAGTAAATAGAGAACTGAGTGTCCACACACAAGTTGAGGCTCTCTATTTTACCACATTTTGGAATCACTCCTTAGACTCCATGGCAAATGTCTAATTTTGTTCAAGGTAAGTCCATGTCTTTTAGTCTATATAAACATGTTAAGAGTTCAGACTTTTATCTCAAATGATAACATTTTAAAAAATAAGTCGTTTTACACTCCTGTAATACAATACTGATCATAAGTGGTGCCAAAGAATATCAAATCCAAAGCCCAAACATATCCATGACCTATACTTCTTCTTCTCTCCTGGAACAATTCCAAAACAGAATTCTTGTTTGGAGGACCAAGCAGTATTCTCAAACATAACCTTTTTAGATGTTAGTGAAAGAAATAGATTTTGTCTTTAGTATTTGAAGTTACTCCTATTTCAATATAGGGAAAAGAAATGTGGATTCTGAAATAACATTGCTGATAACCATGATTTATTGGCCTTCGTTCTAAATCCATTTCAAATTGAACTTACCAGGTACTGTACCTCAAACCACACATTCCAGATACCAGTCTGGCATCTATTAATTCCAAGTTACAGAAATGTTAAGGACAAATGAACCATGGTGATTACGCACTAGATATCATACCACTTTGTTACTGTTGTTTAGTTTTGTTTGTGGCGTGCCCTCATAGAACGGAAGGGAGGGAAGAAGAGAGAAGAGAGGTGAGGCAAGGAGAGGCAAGAGGGGAGGGGAGAGGGAAGAGGAGAGAGAAAAGAAAGGAAAAGGAAAAGAAAAGGAAAAAGGAAAGGAAAGGAAAGAAACGAAAAGAGAAAATGTCCATTACATGTAGGGGTGGCTGGAACCCTAGAAAACAGGCCATAGTAGAAATAAATATTTCAAAACATTTGTTTTGTCTAAATATCAGTTTGTCATTTTGATATAGTCTTAAAGGAATATCACTTTGCATGCGTGAAATTTTCAGCTTGTATCTACGTTCATTGTCTAATGAACAAATCTTGCAATAGCTAGGAGATACCAGAAAGACCTGAGTAGCCTCCTGAAAGTTTTAATGGACAAGACAGTATTCCATTGTTCAGATTACATTTCAGTCACACCCATTATGGTCTGGTTTACGTATATTTCATTGTAGGTTGCTCTTAAATAAATTATCTTGCCTGAAGGTGTGACTATCTGGCTTGCTGATTCATCCCACAAGATACACATGCCAGAGGCAGACCAAAAACACAAATATCTGAATTCCTCTGGACTGCCTGTTATGACCAGAGCTGGTAAAATAACTTTAAAACATGCTTCCCCCAGGGGCACCATGGGTAGCAGTAGGGCCAAAAGAAAAGAAAAAAACATGTGTCTCCTTTCAGGTTTGTTGCTGTAGAGCTTAGTATGAAACAAAAGGAAAAGATATTCATTAGGTTCCTGGGAAAATTACACTGATTGTGCACACTCTAAGTGTACAAATGAGAGAATTCATTTTACTGCTTCCCACACTCATTATTATTTTCTAAACAATTTATATTTCTCTTATCAATTCAGTGTCAGGGAACATTTAGTCAGGTCCACCTGATCCTTCTAGCTCACAACTAAGGAACTCCTGAAAGATTATCAGAAATAAGGATTATATTCAAGTGCTTAGAAGCACTGACATTGCACAGAGGAATGGTATGGCAAACACAACAACATCCTTTAATGTTTCTTTGAAACATGGGTTTCAGCTTGGATGCCACATTTTTTCCCCACAGGAAACCTTTCTAGACGTCCTCACCTCTCTGTGTAAGGGGTCTCTCCCAGGCCATCCCGTGCTTTTCTCCATATTAGCTGTGACTTCTGTAAGCCTACCTATGTTTTTCTATATAGCAGCAATTAATATTATTCATAGAAATAGCTCCCAAGATATTAGAACTACTGTATAATGGTGGCTATATTTCACAGTCACCATTGTATCAGTATTTATCAAAGAAAATAAATGACTGAATGAATGTGTCTGATGTCCAAAACTTTTAAGAAAGTCGTTTCATTTGTTGAAATGCATATGATGTGCTAAACATGAATTATAATTCGGGAATGACTAAAGAATGGAATTGGCATTTACTAAGTAACAAATATGTGCCAAGCACTATGTAAGTCCCTTTTCTGGTGAAATTTACTTTAATTCTTATACCACTTCCACTAGGTAATTTATATTATTATTTTTACAGATGGCAAATAAACTAAGAAGTACAAGTAAGTTTGTGTATTTTATACATTTCTGTGATTCATTCACTATTTTTCTACCTGAAAAATGAGAAGGAAAATAACTGGGTTAAGTTATCATCCAAAAATTGAAGAGAAGCATATTAGAAAAGGAATACATCAATATAGTAATAAGACCGCCAGGCAACCTGTTAAGCACCTTAGAGGCATTACTTTCCTGCAGTCCTCAAAGTGGCCATGAGAAAATACTAGCCTCATTTTACAGGTGAAGAAAGGCTCAGAATATTTAAGTTACTTGCTTAGAATCAAGAAGCTAATAAATAGTGAATCTAAAATTGAAACCCAGGTCAGTGTGACTCCAAAGCCTGAATTATCTACTGCGTCTTAAAGTAATCATTAATACTCTTATCTAGACAAAATACATCTTTAAAAAAACAGCTGTATTAAGATTTAATTCATGACTGTAATGGGGTATGTGGTGGGGACTTGATAATGGGGGGAATCTAGTAACCACTATGTTGCTCATGTAATTGTATATTAATGATACCAAAATAATAAAAAAAAAGATTTAATTCACATGCTCTACAATTAGGCAATTTAAATGGAACAGTTCAATGGTGTTTAAAATAATCATGTGGTTGTGCACCCATCACCACAATCTGCTTTTAGAACATTTTGTTTCCCCCAAAATAAACCCCATAGCCATTAGCAATTCCAAGTATCATTTAATCCTAGTCTGTGGCAAATCATTGGGCCATAACTGACTCTGAAACAGATGACTTTGGAATGCTTATGGTAGAAGTGGGAAGGATAACACTAGCATGAATATTTCCTATACCCTTACCACTCTACAGCCACCTGCCCTCACTATGTATCATAGTCCTCTTAGTACTCACCTAAACAAAGAATAATCATGGGAAAATAAATCCATATTCTAACACTTTTCTTAAACAACCCCTAGTATAATGCATAGAATGCTGATCCAGAGTAACATCTTAGAGGAAGAATGAGCAATGATTTTACCTCTTCTCAAATCAGTCTGTGTTTTCTCAGTACACAAGGATATAACCAGCTCCCTTAGCTAGTTGAGACCCAACAGAATACCAGAGAAGAATATTTTAATCATGAAAACATGTGACAGGAGCAGTACAGAGAGGATGGATTGAAGAAACCATCTCAACCAGACAGCATTTCATGCAAAAGGAGAAGACCTTTGGGCAATTGAGGAGCATATCACATCACTGGGCATATGAAAAAGTGAAAAAAAGTAAAGGACTCCTAAGACAATACCAAAAGAAAACCTGAATGTCTTGACAATTGTCCTTAGCGATGGCTCTGGACAGAACTACCAATTAGAAAAACAAACTTCCCTTTACCCAACTGAGAAATGTAGTCCACAAACCACATTTTGAGAAACTGATCTAGAGTGCTCCCCTAGGAAAAGTCACATTATTTTTTTCCCCTGCCTCCATTTAATTGGGGTGAACAAGATCGATACTGTGATGCAATTAAATAAGTACTCTTATTGCTTATTACAGTCTTGTAAACTGCAAAAGCACACAAACAGTAGAATAAAACCTGTCAGGGTGTTGCTTATTCATCAAAAGTAGTCTGTTCTCTCAATGTTATTATTGCCTGCCCTTGCTTAGCTTTTAAGCACAGTCCTTGAGACAGTGTTGATAAATTTGCTTCAATATTTTCGCTATAATATTATATGCTTCCCCAACCCCCTAAATATAGAGAATCATCACAAAGAAACATGACCTTACAGTTATAAAATTCTGGCAATAACCCAGTAAAAGAAAAGAAAGAGACAAATTTTTCATTAACCAAAATCAATAACATATGCCATTGTAATTTACCAAAGTCACAAAAACATATTGCATTACAATCAGAGGAGGGTATCAAAGGTTGTAAGTTCTACAAAGTCACAGAGGTAGCCAAAATGAGAGCAGTAAACTAGTCAGTGGTATGAAATCAATAGAATCATTGAGCTCCAAATCCTGTGTAAAGGTCTTTATAGCAAACGTATATGATATACAAGGAGAATGTGTAACACCAATCAATAATGGCCACTCTTAACCTCACAATAAAAAATGTGAAATATTCTTTGCCATTTGATCAAACTTAATGAATCATGTTTTATTTCAGAGAAAACTATTACAAGAATTTCAGCTTTTCTAGCACATTAGTCTCTATAATAGACCACTGTGAGAGATGAAAGGCAGATCTCTCCCTGGAACCTGTTTTTGTTATATAATCCCGTTTCCAAATTGTCTCCTCTTTGTGAAAAGGAAGTGCTGACCATCATCCTGAAGAAGCAGCCAACTCAATTTACAGAAGGGTTTTTGAAATGATTTAAAAGTAAACTTGGAAACATGAAAATAATCCTACTAACCATTTACCATTCTCTCACTCCCCTGAGATGCTTTCCTCAAGTGAAAAATCTGTTTTCAGGATCTTACCTCAGTGACATCCACTATTTCCACATCTCATAAATCATTAGCATAATGTATAATAATCATTATAACATTTTGAAAAATTACCATGTATGAGACACCATGGTAGTTGCTATACATCTGTACATATGTTATTTCATTAACTCCTGATATTCCTGTTACAGACATTAGTCACTTTTCAGAGGAGGAAACCAAGATTTACAAAGGCTAAATAAATTCCCGAAGGTTATACAGTTACAGAGTAAAAAGTTACAGACAGATAGATACTGGTTTCTTTAATTTTTCATCAAAATTACAAAGTCAAGGGCAGCCCCAGCCCTCACCTGATGAATAATGGGGTAGAGAATGATTACAACTTTCACAGCAAGGGAATCTACTGATTTCAGGTTAAGACATCCATACAACTGCATGCTTATTGCCACGTATGCAAGAGATAACCAATCAAGCATTAGTTAACTCAAAGTGTAAGCACGATTTAGTTTCCTTTTGATTTATACAGTATTTTCATGCACTGATACTCCTTAATTCCAATAGTTGTCAAAAACTTGCATGTCTGGCTATAGTCAGAACTGGCCCCATTAGGCGCTTTTGTTTCTTGTACTTTTTAACATTCTTTAAAGCTTTATAGAAGAGTAAATTCATATCATATTTCAAAATAGTTTAGTGGTCTGTAAAGGAACCAGTTTCTTGGTTTAGTTTACTTTTTAAACTCAAACCCATATTATCAGTTATACCATATCAGACAAGACAAAAATCAGGGAACAGCATTTACAGAGGCACTCTAAGGAGTCACAGCCCTGAAAATGAGTGCCCTTTTCAATTTTGTGCCCCAGGAACTTCATGCACCCAATCCCTGACCCTGCAAGTGGGTAATTACGCTTAAAGACTCCTAGTGAATAAACACCAGACCTGCAGATACTTCAACTAATCAAGGATAAATATATGCTTTTAATATCCAAGTAGCAAACATAAGATTTGAGGGATGCATTCATACTCTATTCACTCAGACACCAAGTCTAAAAGAGGGCTGGCAAAGGAATTCCAAGAAGCATTCACCTGTCTGTGGAACAGGGTTATTCTTCCTCACATGACAACTAAATGGCTGTTGATGAAAACGCACAACCTTAGCACCTTAGCTTCATTTCCAATTAATATTATGTCCCAACCAACCACGGTCAGGAACTAGCTCGAACTGGTTTCCAAACTGTCACAGATGAACAGTCTCCAACATAGTAACATGGGCAGAACTGGATAGTGTTCAGCAATTTCTGCTTATCAGCAGAACTGAAACCCCAAGGCAACTGAATTACAGAGTTCCTTACTCTATCAGAAAAGGTTTCCACATGATCATAATCAAGGTCACCAATGGTACGCTAAAGATGCCTACAATTCATTACTTGTGAATCAGGTTTGCAATTCAATTTTTTACTTTCATGAATACACGCGTCAAAACTACTTGAAGAAATCAATTATAGAACATGAAATTATGAAATGGTATTATAAAGCATCCTTGAAATTCCTAGAATGCCCATTTATGAACTAATCTTTAAAAGGCTGAGCATGGGGAGTAAAAATCTCCTTTGAAATGCACATAACCAGCTCACAGAAATAGTGCTAGTAAATACAAACTATTTATGCCATTAAAATAAGAAAGGCCAAATACACGTCTTTCTCCACTTGGGCATATACAGGCACATGATAAAAAAGTTATATAACCCAGAATTTCTAATGTATTAACTTCAAATTGGAATTAAAGGTATCAAACAAAATTTATGTCACTGCAGCCATTCAACTAGTGGGATGAATTTTATGATTAAAAGATATTCAGGTAACTTCAGGTTGTAGGAATGATAGTTCAAATATAAAGCCTATTCCTTTAACCTTAGATGTTAAAAATCTGCTTAATATGTCCTTATGCCTTACTAAGTGGAGTTTAGTGAACAAGATTGACTCTTTCTTTAAAGTTCAAAGTTTTTCTGAATTTTAGTTCAAATATTTTCTGAATATTCATCTGAATATATTTTTTCAAGTTATTTAGAATTATAGGTGGAAAACATAATGTTTTGGAGTGAACAGGTCCCAGGATGCAACATACAGTATGTATTTTTTAATTTTCATTGAGGGTCTCCTATTTGTCTTTCCTGTAACTAGGTTTCTCCTGAAGCTAAAGGGAATGCCAAAATAAAAATTTATTCAGTGTTCCATTTAGTTTGTTTCCTATTAAAGTTTTTCCATAAACAATTTAAGTTGCTATATTCATGTTACCAGGTAGTCTTAAGAAAATAACCTTAAATACAATTATGTAATTGTCCTTTTATGTTTTCTGTGTACTTCCCTAGGAGATCAGAGTCACTTTCCCTTACTGACAGTAAAATATTAAGTTAACTATAATTTTAGAACACAAGAATACTAGAGATAGAAAAATTAAAGGCTGTTGAGTCCAACTGCCTCTTACAGAGGAAAGTTGGGGCCAGAGAGAAAACATGATACAAATATCTGGGACTAACGTTGGTGGAATTAAAACTGACAACTTGTCAGGTAATGATCAAGATCATATACTATTATATCCAATATTCAGAAAAAGAAAACAGCACACTTAAACAGCAAAAAAAATATATATATATATGGTCAATTTATCTACATCTGTTCTCAAAAATTCATGAAAAGCTGAAAATTAACTCTGCTATTGATAATCTCAGTAAATCAACTATTCCTTCACATTTCAATGCTGACATCTGAGGTTTTGTCATGATTTTGTAGAAATGATAGTCATGTGAGAAAGATGCTCTTTCTTCATCACATGGAGAAAAACTAAGATTGGAAACTTTGGTAATCTTGTCTCTGTTTCAAACCTCTTGCATTTTTAAAGTTTATTTAATACAATATAAATGAGCAGATAATACGGAGTTCCCATATTCCACAACCCCTCCAGTTTCCCATTAATAATATCTTGCATTAGTGTGGTACACTTGTTATAATCATTTAATCAATACATACAGAATATTATTAACTAAGAACATAGTTTACATTTACATTACATTTCACTGTTCATTTTCTACAATTCTATGACTTTTAACAAATGTACAAATCAAGTGTCTACCATTACAGTATCATACAGAAAAGTTTCATCTCCCTAAATAATCTTCTGGGTACTTCATCGCATCAAACCTCTCCTGCCCCCTTGATCTCTGGCAACCATGATCTTTTTACTATCTCTGTAGTTTTCCTCTGCTAGAAATTCATATAGTAGAAATCCCACAATACGTCACATTTTCAGAATTAATTACTGCACTCAGCAATATGTATTTAAGATCCATCTATGTCGTTTGTGACTTCAGAGCTCATTTCGTTTTATTGCTGAATAATATTCCATTATATGAACATGCCACTGCTTATGTATTCATCTACTGAAGGACATATTGGTTGCTTTTAGGTTTTGCCAATAATAAATAAAGCTACCACAAACAATCATACACAGGTTTTTATATGGACATACGTTTTCAACTCAATAGGTTCAATATCTACGAGTGCAATTGCTGGATTGTATGGTAAGAATTATTTTTAGACTTGTAAGAAAATAGCAAAAACTATCTTACTAGGTGCTCATTCCATTTTGCATTCCCACCAGCAATGAATGAGAGCTGTCGCTGCTTTACATCCTTGCCAGCATTTGGTGTTCTTAGTTTTTGCTTATTTGCCATTCAAACAGGTGTGTAAAGCTTTCTAGTTGTTATTTTAATCTGCAATACCCTAATGAGACATGATATTGACTATCATTTAATAGGCTTATTTGAGCCTGAGTATTTTCTTGGGTGAACTGCTATTCAGAATTTTTGCATATTTTTAACTGGATTATTTGCTTTTGTATTATTGAGTTTTAAGGATTCTTTGCATATTTTGGACACAAGTTCTTTATCAGATATATGCTTTATGCATATTTTCTCTAAGCCTCTGCCCTTTATATTCATTCTATTAATCTTTTCAGATTATAAGTTACTAATTTTAATTATGTCAAGCATCAACTTTTTTCTTTCATGAATTGGGTTTTTTGTGTTGTATCTAAAAAAACTTACTTCCAAACATAAGGTTGCCCAATTTTTCTCATATTTTATCTTATAGAAATTATGTCGTTTTGCATTTTACATTAGTTCAATGACCCGTTTTCACTCAATTTTATAAAGGTGTAAGGTCTATGTCTACATTCTTTTTGTGGTATATGGATGTCCAATTGTTCCAGGACAATTTGTTGAAAGACTATCTTTTATCGACCGTATGGTCTTTTATTCAATGTGAAAGATCAGTTGATTATATTTATGTGGGACTATTCTGGAACTTTATAGCCTGACCCATTGATCGATTTGACTATCTTCAGTACTATATTGGCTATTCTGGGTCTTTTCTTTTCTATGTAAACAGTAAAATCACTTTGTTGATTTACAGGGATTTAAATTGGGGTTGACATAGATCTATAGATCAAGATGGTAAGAATTTATACCTTAACACTGACTCTTCTTATCCATGGACATGGAGTATCTATTTATTCAGATCCTATATGTATTGTTAGATTTATACCCAATCATTTCTCTTTTATATTGCGCTAATGTAAATTGTGTTGTTTTTAATTTCAAATTCCAATTGTTCACTCCTAGCTGACAAATAAAAAAGCACTTATGTTTTGAACATTGACCTTGTATCCAGCAATCTTACCTATATTTGCTTATTAGCTCCAGGATTTTTTTGTTTGTTGTTGATTCTGTGGGGTTCCTTACACACACAATCATGTCATCTATGAAAAAAGACTCTTTTGTTTCTTCATTCATTTCCAATCTGTGCACTTATTATTCCCTTTTTGATCTTACTGCATCACCTAGGACTTACAGTACGATGTTGAATAGAAGTGACGAGAGAGGACTCTTTGGTCTGGTTCCCAATCTTTGGCAGAAGCATCTAATTTCTCAACATGTATGAATGTATAGGAAATTTACAAATACAAAGATTTCTCATATACACTTCACCCTGTCATGGAAGATGATAATTTTATATTACACTGGTATATTTCTCAAAATTAAAAAACCCTCATTGGTATGTTACTAAGAATATAATTCCAAACTTTATTTGGATTTCATGAGTTATCCCATTAATGTCCTTTTCTGTCCAACTATCCCATCCAAGATACACATTTCACATAGTTGCCATATCTCCTTGCTTACTGTCCCCTCGTAGTCTATCTTTCCTAGTTTTTCAGGAGTACTGGTCAGAAGTGTTGTAGAATATCCAACATAGGATTAGATAGTGTTTAGGGTTTTTTGAAATGATACTACAAGGTCAAGTATTACATCAGTATTACTTCATATCAAAAGGTACATAACATCCTTATGACTTATCAGTAGATGTGTTAACCTTCACTACTGACTGTGGTAATGGCAGCCAATTTTTTCCACTGAAATCACTGTTTTCACCTTTCAAAACACTATTCTTTGGAAGTCCAGCCCACTCTCAAGGAAGGTTTAGCTCCAGTTTGTAGAATGAAGAGTATCTCATGTAATATTTGTAATTCTCCTAAAAGATTTGGCTCTTGTTCCTCATTCATTTGTTTATTGAATATTTTACTTATCTCAGTACAGACATGGGAATTTTCATTTTACACTTTAAATTATAATCAACACCATGGTGTTTATTTTGTCACCAAAACTGTTCCAACTTTGACCACTCGGTGTGCTTTCAGGTTAACTACTACACCCCTCTGACATACCCATACTTTTTGTTTGTGAGGCTCTCTGAGTTAGCCTTAGAATGATCCACTTCTGCACTGAGGCATGGTTCCTTTTAATGAATGGTAACATTTAGAAACAAAGATCTGGGCACTGTTTCACCTACACTTAAGCAGGAAAATTATGTGATTATATTTGTTATCTTTACATCATTGTAATACTGCAGTATAGAAAAAATATGGCAAGGAGACAAAAGTGGACATGGGATGACTCACTAGGAAGAAAACTGAGTATTCCATTCAAGATGTCTCCTTTACCCTAAATTAGATTCATGTAGAAATGCCATTTCTGACATTTGTGTTCTACTTCACTGATAACCCTGTCCATTCATAGGCCAGTATCATAGGGCTTTGCTTAATGTATATTTACTACATATTTCAATGTCTGATATATCAGGTCTCTACCCACTATTATTTTTTCAAAGTTTTCTTGGGCATTCCCACATGCTTTCTTCACGCTGAACTTTAAAATGTATTTTAGTTCCCTCAAATTACCAAAGGGATGGTTACTGCAATTGCATTAATTTAGGAGAAAATTAACAAGTCTGTACTATTTAGACTGGGTATATAGAATGATTCTGAAAGCCCATGAGGCTCTAAGTAATTACACAAGACATGGGGTTGATCAAGAAATGCAAAGGCAAGCCATCATAGCAGGATGCAATTATTCTATTACAAAGGGTTGAGGAGAACCTCAAAATTATGAACAGCCTTAGAAGCTGCTAATCCTTGTGGAGGCATAAAAGCTAAATAAGTGCTAAAAACCTTATTTCTCAAACTTGTTGGAAGGAACTTTACTATGAAATATCAGAAGTTTCTGCTTGCCTAGAAATCCAAACATGACCATTTTCTAAACACATTACTTTCAAATACCTATGGAAGAAAAAAATGCCCTATTTAAAGATAAGTAGTAATAAAAAGGAACTAGAAAAAGATCCACTATTTAATATTAAGGAAAGAAGGGAAGACAAGTAGGGAGAAATGTAAATGACATACAACAAATACACACAAGAAAAATATTGCTATTGAACTGACAACATAATCAAATCAAAGAACTTAATGAAAAACAGACATTTTTCCAGAAATGAGCTTACTCTTTTAAGTAAAATCTCCTCTTAGAATAGAGTGCAATGTATCAAAAAGTTACAAGGATATTACAAATTTCCCTTATACCTCACACCCAGTTTTCCTGATTTTTAACATTCTATAGGAGTAGGATACATTTGTCATGTTAATGAAAAAATACCGATACATTATTTTTCATTAATATCCATATTTTGTTCAAATATCTCTATTTACCTGCTGTGATTCCCATTCCATTATTACATCCAGGAAACTACATTAAATTTACTATCATGTTTCCTTACCCTCATCTTGGCTGTGAGTTTATCAGACTTTTCCTATATTTATTTATTTTTGATGTTCTTCATATTTTTGAGGAATATTGCTTTGGTGTCTTTCTCACCTCATCTTATCAAGGGGAAATACTATCAATATGACTTATCACTGTTGATATAAACCATGATCACCTGGTTGAAGCAGTGTTTGTCAGATTTATCCACTATAAAATGTTTTAGGTGTTATTTATCAAAACAAGAAGGTTCCATTATTTCTAGATTGCTTAGTTATATCATAAATGGGTGAAATACTTTTCCTACATCAACTAATATGACTATTCTTCTTTAGCCTATTGATAAGGTGGATTATACTCATTGATTATTGGAGATAGAAGCCCCCTTACACCTGGAATACATCTAGTGATGCATAACTTCTTAGGAATTTTTACATACAAGTTGCTAATATTTTGTTGGGATTTTCACATCTGTGTTCATAAGAACTATTTGCCTGTAGTTTTCCTGATATGCACTCTTCGGCTTTCATGATCCTAGTTTATGTCATAGACTGTCTTAAGAAGTGTTCCCTCTATTTCTATTCTGGGGATATACTTTCAAAAATTGTTATCACTACCTCCTTGAATGTTTCATAGAAATCAGCAGTGAATCCATCTGATCATGGCATTGTCCTCTTTGAAAGGTTACTGATGATTGTTTCACTTTCTTTTATACATATAACATGATTCAGGTTATCGATTTCTCCTTGCATGAATATTGGTAGTTTGTCATTCGGGTTATTGATCCATTTAAGGAAGCCATCAACTTTCAAGTTTTTATCCCCACCCTGATAATTTCTTACTTCAATTGGTGTATTTACACCATTCATATTTAAAGTAATTGTGGATAATAACTAGATTAATGTATATTATGTTTGTAACTGTCTTATACTAATGGAATTTTTTCTTTTTCATTCTACCATTTTGCCATGCATTCATTGCACATTTTATATATTCCATTTTATAACTTCTTCTTAAAAAATTGTTCTAGTTACTGCCCCCAAGTTTAGTATATAGATTTTATCTAGTCTAAGGCCACTTTCAAATAAAACTTCATGTGCAATGCATGCATCTTATTACAGAATATTCAAAGTCCTCCCTTCTATACACTGTGACATTGCTATAATTCATTTCACTTATCCATAAAGGATAATGCCCTAATATATAGTTACTATAATTACATTAAGCATTCTCTAACAATGCAGTAACCTATTTATTGATAAAATCTTATCTTTTGCTCAGCATGTTTATATTCTCTGCCAGAGATAATACTACTTCAGCATAAGTACTCAAGGAACCTAAATTCAGTTACCACATACCAACATTATCATTAGTACCTAGCTAGAATGTGTGTTGAAAGGAGACAATGGGGTCAGAGAAACCTGGGCAGAGGATGACAAACCTAAGTCAAAGCCTGATGATAACTTAAAAATTCCAGAGTTTGAGGCTTGGTATAGTTCTTCATTGACATAGGAAAGCTAGGTAGACCTCACACGTTATATGGAATAACAGTGGTAAAGTTCAAAATGACACACATTTAACAGGAATTACAGATCATCAGCCAGTATTCTGGACCTAGGTAACAGATTAGTGATCCTAGAGGGTTCAAATTTGTGAAATATCCACCATGGTATCTTCTCTGATAGCTGGTGAATCATATACAATTCCTGGTTTCAGCAAAAGCTCAGAAGTTAAGAAATACACTGAAGTAAGTGTGATCAATTATATGTGTCACAGAAAAAGAGCAATAAAACAGTAGCCACTGGAGTCAAGAGGTAAAGGGTTCTTGCAATAAACCTAGTAGTTAATGCCAGCCACTGTGTAAAAACCAGTTTTCTAAAAATATAAATTTTATTATCTCCTCTAATAAAGTTTATATACTCACTACTGAGTACATAACCCAGACAAATCATCATATAGGATCTAAAAGCAAATGTACAAGGCTGATCTTCATAGCAATTCTGTGGAAGTGCTTATCTGGTGATTAGGTATTCATCTTTGGGGGAAAGATAAGTAAGCAAGGATGTTAACTTATTTTGAAATACTAGCCAGTACTTCAAAGCAATGGACTAAACAACTGGACACATACACAGCAGCAGGGACACAAAACAGAATGAACAATTTACAGTTTAAATAGGGCTGTGCCTGGATTTGCTTCATATATACTCTTAAAATTTGTAGAAATAAGTGAAGAGATGGAAAAATATAAATAGTGCAAATGTTAATAACTGCTGAAGCTGGGTAATGCATATACCATTAATATATCAAAAAATATCTATTTACTACTCTGCACATTTGTTATTGTACTAAAATATTTGTAAAATAAAATTCACTGGTGAAATCACTTCTGAACCATTAGATGGGATTAAATATATTCACAAAGATGTGCATTCATAATCACTATCTGGTTCTAGAATGTTTTCATAACCCAAACAGAAAAACCATACCCACTGAGTAATGTGAATGAAAGCTATAAGCAGTGGTGGAATATTTTTAAAGCATATAAAGTGAAAAAATAATTGTCAACCAACAATTATATACCCACTGCGAATACATCTCCAAAAAAGAGACAAAATAAAAAGTATTTTCCCCACCCAGACAAAGTAAAAATTTGAACTTTAAAAAGTAAAAATAGACCTGCATTACTGAACATTTTAAAGGAATTCCTTAAGGTAAAAAGAAATAGATTCCACATGAGAATATGGATCTAAAGAATTGACTGTAGAACATGGGAAAACTCTAAATATATTGATAAATATAAAAGATGGTCCACAATACCAGAAGAGACATTTGCAGTTTGAACTAAAAGACTAGAAAGAGGAGATTTAAAAAGGTAAGCCTGTCATCTCTTGACTTTCGGACTTCCTGAGTTCTTCAAGACAGGTCAGTAATGCTATTCAGCTGCAAGCATACTTTTTCCTTCAAGAAAAGGGAAGAAGGACCACAAAAGCAATTCAGAGATCATAAGGCTGCCACCTCCATCACAGGCACAGAAGGTTTAATCTTACATGGAAAAAACACTCTTTATATATAAAGAAGCACTCTCTCTCAGAAAGATATCATATGCATCACTCTTTCAGCCATTTTACTACATTAAAAAATGTGTGAGGCTCCCATGAAGGTATTAAAGATGGCAGTGTGAGAGGTGAGACAGAGGCCTCATCCGAAAACCACATATAACACAAAAATATAATTAATACAACTAATACTGAAAGAGCAACAGGAAAAAAGACTGTGCCAGACTGCATACACCTGGAAAAAAGAACAGACCTCATGGAACAGGATAACATATTAAAGCCATGATCTGGCAGGACCCAAGACCTTCCCCCACCCCAGCCCACTGGCAGGAGGAAGAGAAATGGAACTGGGAGAGGGTAGAAGCCTAGGACTGATTAAGAGATGCTCTGGAGCCATGGAGATCTGCTCTGGGAGCAGGAACCTACATTGCATGGTGCTCTGGTGATTAGGGGGGTTGGAAAGCTAAGGCACGTAGAATACCTGGAGAGATTGTGATTCCAGCCACTTGTGGAAAACAGGGATCCATATCCAGCTGCTCTGGGACAAAAGAAAGGCAGGCAGTCTGAGAGACTTCCTAACAGCAAGAGGCCTGCTAAAGAGGCAAGGATTACATGGAGCTTGCTGCTCAGGAGAAAGGACAGGTAGACAAAACTGTCCAGGATCACTCTGCCCAGCAGGATGGGAACTTTCAGGAGCTTCAAGCACTCCATCCCTGGCTGGATACACAGCTCCAAGGACCCCCACCATGATATGCAGCCTGCTGCAACTTTCTTCTGACTAGCCTGCACCTGGCTTGCAAACCAGCACCCACTGCCCTGGTATCAGGCCAGCCTGAGGGGAGCCCTGCATATGGCATCTAAAAACGCAAAGCATAGAGGCTTACACCTGTGTGTTCAGGACATTGGTTCTGGCACTGGAGGCAGCCATAGCAGCCAGGAAGCAGGAAACAGCTCTTTTTTCCACACAGGCACAAACAGCACTCCCCTGTGAACCCTGACATCACTCCAGGGGTTAAGCAGCTCCAGAGAGTAGAGCTTCTGGGCACTAGAGGGTGCCACATACAAATATGAAATGTCAGAGGAAACTGGATCAAACCCAAATCCCACAAACACCAGAAAAAGGATCAAGTGAAACTGAACTCATCAATCTTCCTGAAAGACATTTCAAAATAAAAATCATAAACATGTTCATGGAGATACAGAAAAATATTCAAGAACTCAGGAAAGAATTTAGGACACAGATCCACCCATTACAGAATACAATGGAGGGTTCTAAAAGCAGATCAGATACTGTGCAAGAGACAATAAATGAAACAGAAATTTGAGAAGAGGAATACAAAGAAGCTGAGGCACAGAGAGAAAACAGGATCTTTAAGAATGAAAGAATATTGAGAGAACTGTGTGACCAATGCAAATGGAACAGTATTCATATTATAAGGGTACCAGAAAAAGAAGTGAGAGAAAAAGGGATAGGAAGTGTCTGTGAGGAGATAATTGCTAAAAATTCCCCAATATGGGGAAGGAGATAATCTCTCAGGCCATGGAGGTGCATAGATCTCCCAACACAAGGGACCCAAGGAGGACAGCAACAAGACATATAATAAATAAAATGGCAAATATCAAGGATAAGGATAGGCTATTAAAAGCAGTAAGAGAGAGAAAAAAGATCAAATACAAAGGAAAACCCATCAGGCTATCATCGGACTTCTCAGCAGAAACCTTACAGGCCAGAAGGGAGTGGCATGATATATTTAATGCAATGAAGCAGAAGGGCATCAAACCAAAAATACTCTACTCAGCAAGGTTGTCATTTAAATTTGAAGGAGGAATTAAACAATTTCCAGATAAGCCAAAGCTGAGAGAATTTACCTCCCACAAACCATCTCTACAGTCTATTCTGGAGGGACTGCTATAGATAGAAGTGTTCCTAAGGCTAAATAGCTGTCACCAGAGGTAATAAAATCACAGTAAAGAAAGTACAACAATTAATTACTAAGCAAATGCAAAATTAAATCAACTACCCCCAAAGTCAGTCAAGGGATAGACAAAGAATACAGAATATGATACCTAATATATAAACAATGGAGGAGGAAGAAAAAGGAGGAGAAAAAAAAAGAACCTTTAGGTTGCTTTTGCAATAGCATACTAAGTGAGTTAAGTTAGACCTTTAGATAGTTACCCTTGAGCCTTTGGTAACCACAAATCTAAAGCCTACAATGGCAAAATGCACATACCTATCGATAATCTCCCTAAATATAAATGGAATGAATGCACGAACAAAAGACATAGAGTCACTGAAAGGATAACAAAAGCAAGATCCGTCTACATGCTGCCTACAAGAGACTCACTTCAAACCCAAAGACATACACAGACTGAAAGTGAAAGGATGGAAAAAGATATTTCATACAATTAATGTGGAGAAAAAAGCAGGAGTTGCAGTACTTGTATCAGAAAAAATAGACTTCAAAACAAATAAAGTCACAAGAGACAAAGAAGGATATTACATAATGATGAAGTGGTCAATTGAACAAGAGGATACAACCATTATAAATACCTATGCACCCAACAAAAGAGCACCTACATATGTGAAACAAATACTAACAGAATTAAACAAGGAAATAGAATGCAAGGCATAAATTCTAGGAGACTTCAACACCCCACTAACTCCAAAGGACAGATCAACCAGACAGAAAATAAGTAAGGAGACAGAGGCACTGAACAACACATTAGAACAGATAGACCTAACAGACATCTACAGAACTCTACATCCAAAAGCAGCAGGATACGATTTCTTCTCAAGTACACATGGAACATTTTCAAGAATGGATAACATACTAGATCACAAAGAGAGCCTCAGTAAATTCAAAAAGATTAAAATCGTACCAACCAGCTTCTCAGACCACAAAGGTATGAAACTAGAAATAAAGTACACAAAGAAAACAAAAAAGCCCACAAACACAAGGAGGCTTAACAATATGCTCCTAAATAACCAATGGATCAATGACCAAATAAAAACAGAGATCAAGCAATATATGGGGACAAGTAACAACAATAATTCAACACCGCAAAAATCTGTGGGATGTAGCGAAGGCCATGCTAAGAGAAAAGTATACTGCAATATAGGCCTACCTCAGGAAAGAAGAACAATTCCGAATGAACAATCTAAACTCACAATTAATGAAACTAGAAAAAGAAGAACAAATGAGGCCCAAAGTCAGTAGAAGGAGAGACATAAAGATTAGAGCAGAAATAAATAAAATTGAGAAGAATAAAACAACAGAAACAATTAAAGCAGGAGCTGCTTCTTCGAGAATGTATACAAAATAGATAAACCCCTAGCCAGACTTATCAAGAGAAAGAGAGTTTACACACATAAACAGAATAAGAAATAAGAAAGGAAAAAATCACTACCAGCACCACAGAAATACAAAGAATTATTAGGAAATACAATGAAAAGTTAAATGCTAACAAACTGGATAACCTAAAAAAAATGGACAATTTTTAGAAAAATACAACCTTCCAAGGCTGACCCAGAAAGAAACAGAAAACCTGAACAGACCAATTACCAGAAACAAAATTGAATTAGTAATTAAAAAAAATACCTAAGAATAAAACTCGTGAACCAGATGGTTTCACCACTGAATTTTATCAAACACTTACTGAATACCTAATACCTATCCTCCATAAAGTTTTCCAAAAAGTGAAAGAGGAAGGAATCCTTCCAAACTCATTCTATGAGGCAGCATCACTCTAATACCAAAACCAGGCAAAGACACCACAGAAAAAGAAAACTGCAGATCAATATCCCTGATGAACATAGATGCAAAAATACTCAACAAAATATTAGCAAGCCAAATTAAAAAATACATCAAAAAGATCATCTGTCATGAGCAAGTAGGATTTATTCCAGGGATGCAAGGATGGTACACTCTTAGAAAATAAATCAACATCATCCACCACATTAACTAAAAGAAGGACAAAAACCACATGATCATCTCTATAGATGCCAAAAAAGCATTCAACAAAATTCAACATCCATTCATGACAAATCTCTCAACAAAATGGGTATAGAGGGCAAATACCTCAACATAATAAAGGCCATATATGACAAACCCACAGCAAACATCATACTTAATAACTAGAAGCTGAAAGCCTTTCCTTTAAAATTGGGAACAATACAAGGATGCCCACTCACTCCACTTTTATTCAACATAGTTATGGAGGTCCTCGTCAGTGTAATCAGACAACACAAAGAAATAAAAGGCATCCAGATTGGTAAAGAAGTTAAACTATCCCTGTTTCCAGATGACATGACATTGTACATAAAAAACCCTAAAGAATCCACTCCAAAACTACTAGATCTAATATGTGAATTCAGCAAAGTTGCAGGATACAAAATTAATACACAGAAATCTGTTGCATTCCTATACACTAATGATGAACTAGCAGAAAGAGAAATCAGGAAAACAATTCCATTCACAATTGCATCAAAAAGAATAAAATCCTTGGAAAAAACCTAACCAAGGATGTGAAAGACCTATATACTCTGAAAACTACAAGACACTCATGAGAGAAATTAAAGAAGATACCAATAAATGGGAATACTTCCTGTGCTCATGGGTAGGAAGCATTAATATTCTCAAAACGGCCATCTTGCATAAAGCAAATTTCCGGATTCAATGCAATCCCTATCAAAATACTAACAGAATTCTTTAATGAACTTGAGCCAATCATTCTAAAATGCATATGGAACCACAAAAGATCCCAAATAGCTACAGCCATCCTGAGAAGAAAGAATAAAGCTGGGGGCATTATGCTCCCTGACTTATAGCTCTACTACAAAGCCACAGTAATCAAGACAATTTGGTACTGGCACAAGAACAGAATCATAGACCAATGGAACAGACTAGAGGGCCCAGATATAAGCCCAAGCATATATGGTTAATTAATATATGATAAAGGAGCCATGGATATACAATGGGGAAATGACAGCCTCTTCAACAACTGGTGTTGGCAAAACTAGACAGCTACATGCAAGAGAATGAAACTGGATTATTGTCTAACCCCAGAAACAAAAGTAAACTAGAAATGTACCAAAGACCTGTATGTAAGTCATGAAACCATAAAACTCTTAGAAGCCAACATAGGCAAAAATGTCCTGAATATAAACATGAGCAACTTTCTTCTGAATGTATCTCTTTGGGTGAGGGAAACAAAAGCAAAAATGAACACATGGGACTACATCAAGCTAAAAAGCAAAGGACACCATCAGCAGAACAAAAAGGTATCCTACAATATGGAAGAATATATTTGTAAATGATATATCCGACAAGGGTTAACATCTAAAGTATATAAAGCACATCTAAAGTATATAAAGTATATAAAGAACTCACATGGCTCAACAATGAAAAAGCAAATAACCCAATTAAAAAATGGGCAGAGGATATGAACAGACAATTCTCCCCAGAAGAAATTCAGATGGCCAACAGGCACATGAAAAGATGCTCCACATTGCTAATCATCAGGGAAATGCAAATTAAAACCGCAACGAGATACCACCTCACACCAGTTAGTAGGGCCAGCATCAAAAAGACTAAGAACAACAAATGCTGGCAAGGATGAGGAGAAAGGGGGACCCTCCTACACTGCTCGTGGGCATGTAAGCTAGTTCAACCAGTGTGGAAAGCAATATGGAGGTTCCTCAAAAAACTAAAAATAGAAATACCATTTGACCCAGGAATCCCACTCCTAGGAATTTACACAAAGAATACAAGTTCTCAGATTCAAAAAGACTTATACACCCCTATGTTTATTTAAGCACTATTTACAACAGCCAAGATATGGAAGCAACCTAAGTGTCCATCCGTAGATGAACGCATAAAGAAGAGGTGGTACATATACACAATGCAATACTATTCAGCCATAAGAAAGAAACAAATCCTACCATTTGCAACAACATGGATGGAGCTGGAGAATATTATGCTCAGTGAAATAAGCCAGGCAGAGAAAGACAAGTGCCAAACGATTTCCCTCATTTGTGTTGTATAACAATGTAGCAAAACTGAAGGAACAAAACAGCAGCAGACTCAGAAACTCCAAGAAGGAACTAGTTGTTACCGAAGGGGAGGGGTGTGGGAGGGCAGGTGGGGAGGGAGGGAGAAGGGGATTGAGGGGTATTATGATTGGCACACATGGTGTGGGGGGATCATGGGGAAGACAGTGTAGCACAGAGAAGGCAAATAGTGACTCTGTGCCATCTTACTACACCAGTGGACAGTGAATGCAATGGGGTATAGGAGGACTTGGTAATATGGGTGAAAGTAGTAACCACATTTTTTTCATGTGAAACCTTCATAAGAGTGTATATCAATAATACTTTAATTAAAATAAAGGCAAAAAATAAAATAAAATAAAATAAAAGATGGTTTACCCTCATTTGAAAGTATCTTTGAAAATAATAATTTAAATAAGTCATCATGGATTTTAGGATTTAAAATACTATGTAAAAGCAGAATGAATGACACCACCATCACAAAGTTCATTAGGGGGTAAGTGGGTATCTAGTATTGTAAGAATAGTATTCATGAAGTGTTGCAATATCACATGATGGTAGACTCTGAGAAGTTATAGCTGCATGCTATCAACTGTAAAGCAACTACTAAAACATTAAAATAAAGAATTGTGCCTAAAAGACACCAACATAGGCAAATCTTGTCTATCAGGTAGGATGTATGCAAGAGAGTCATCCTGTGATAGGACTGTAGCAGGAAGGGGGTCCCTTCCAGGTCTAGTATACCATACTTTTACTCCTTTCCCCATGGGGTTTACTGAAGGGTCTATATATAGTACTACTGGAGGTGCATGTACTGGCCATAATGATGAAACAAAACTCCCCGGTAAGATGCTCCTACCTTCCGGCAGTTCAGGATATACTACTGTGACCTTTGGCAGCCACTCTGCTGTTATTCCAGGAATACACAGGAGGCTAGCTTCCAGGCATTATCCCCAAGCTGCCAGGAGAGCCAGCTATCGTTGGTCCATGTGTTGAAAGGTACAAGCCCACATCCACTCAATGGAGTCTCTGGGGTTCAGTGCAGTTGGTGCTGGCAGCAAGATATTATTCTGGTGGCCAAACCTCAGCTGCAGTGATTCTTCCTTGGTTTGTACTTGCAGTTGTATAGGGGAGGCAGCCATATGTGTTAACATGTCTATGGAGCTCAAAGCTCCCTTTCGGGGTCTCTCATTCAAACGCCGTAGTACAGCCTGTAAGAGGACTGACAATCCCCGCAGACAAATGGTATCTGACTTTAGTCTGTATTTTAACAAGCCATTGTGCCTCTCTATCATGCCTTCTGTGGTAGGATTGTATGGCACATGAAACTTCCACTTGATTCCCAGCTGTCGCACCCATTCTTGCAGTGCACGTCCAGTAAAATGGGTGCCCTGATCACTCTCAATCACCTGTGGTCGGCCATAGGCAACAAAGAGACGCTCCAGGCCTCTTTTGGTCATTTGCTGGTCTGCACAATGGGTAGGAAAAGCAACCAGAAGTCCAGTAGCTGTGTCCTCACATAGCAGAAGGCATCAGGGATTTCTCTGGCGTCTCTTTTGTAAGGGTACTAATTCCATTCATGAGCGTGGAGCCTGCATGATTTAATCAGTTCCCAAGGGCCCTATCTCCAAATACCATCACATTCAGGATTAGGGTTCGACATACAAATGGGGAGCGGTGGGGGGCACATTCAGTGTATAGCAGGGTCAACAGCATGAATTATCTGCCTTCCCCTTCTGGCAGCTATGAGGAGGGTCTATGGGGCAGGTAGCGACTTATATGAAAGGGCCATGAGATGGATATTGATGGAAACCTCTTAATTCAAGAGCATTATCCCTGTTACAAGTTGTAAAAATAGATGATGGTTACCTGAAATTGTCTTCCAGATGCAGATCTGGGATGTACTTTGCTCCCTGGACCACCTTGAAAAGTAAGCATTCCCGAGGTTGGTTTCCATCTTTCCCACCAGGGGTGGAGAGGCAAGGGGAAAGCCCAGTCAGGCAGCAGGCATGCTGCAGACATGCTCTCATCAGGTAGCCCCTTGTGCATGCTCAAGGCTGACCACGAAATTGCTTAGGAATGTTAAAGCTGCCGGAGTGACGCAGGAGCACTGGTGCAAGATGCAGCACTAACTACTGTCTTGCCAATGGGTTTCAGTCCTGGGCAAGTTCACTATGGATTCAGTGTGACCAAAGAAAATGACAGCAAACGTTCTTTGGGGTGAAAGGGTTTATTACCCGGCTTGTTCTCCTAGCAGTAGGTCGAGCACTGGAGTCTCTGCCTCCGCCCAGAGCTATAGTGCAATAATAGCTTATTGCCTAAAGGTGTGGAAGCAGTGGCCTAGCAACAGGCCAGTTACATCATCAGGTGGTTTAAGTTCAGTGAGGATCCTGGCCATAGGAACCCCAACTTCCCCACATAAACATAAAACAAAAGATTAAACTGCACTTTAATAAAATTTAATTACTTCTGTTTATCCAAAGATGACTTTAAGACAGAGCTGAAACAATCCAATGGCTGAGAAGATATACCAGCACTTAAACAAGCCATCGGGTGAGAAGAAATACTGGCAATACATGTATCTAATGAAGGACTCTTATCCAGAATATATTTTTATTAAAAAGTCCTACATATCAGTAAGAAAAAGGCAGATAGCTCAAGTTTTTAAATGGACAAAGAATGTGGAAAAGCCCCTTTACAAAAGAAGATACACAACTGGACAAAATCATATGAAAAAATTCTCATTTAACTTCATTTGTCATCAGAGAAACACAAATTAAAAACACTGTGTTATCACTACACCCAACCATAATGATCAAAAGTGGAAAAAATAAAAAAAAATTGTTGTGATAGATTGCATTAATTGCCTCAATTCTTCATCTCTCAATGGATCCTCACTCTTTGCCACGGGACTCAGTTATTCCTCCCAAGAAATTTGTAGAGTATATTTCTCCATATCTGAAATTTGGGTTTGCCCTTATGGCTTGTTCTGGCCAATAAAATAAATCAGAAGAAATTATGTGTCATTTTCAAGCCTGAGCTTTGGGTGTTGCTGCTAGCCCTCATGCATTTTTTGACACCACTGGCATAAACAGAACTTCCCTTGTGTAAGTGCTGCTCATCCAGTCTGGTCTGTGCCCCTGAATAAATGCACGCAGAAGAGAGCACAGTAAAGAGTCAAACCCAGGCTGAACCACTGTTTAGAGGGGAGCCACCCAGGAGAACCTAATCTCTATCAGTTGATCCCAGGCCCACCAACACCTGTATAAACAAAAACAAATAACTGTTTTAAGCTACTGAGTTTTGCGATGGTTTGTTTTGCAAAAATAGCTGTCAACAGCAAGTGTTAGTGAGAAAGTGGAGCAATCAGAATTCTCATATTCTGACGGTGGGAGTAAAAATTGGCAAATCCATTTAGGCAAACTGCCAGTAGCAAATAAAGCTAACCCATGTGCTTACCCTTCCACCCAGCAACTCTAGCCCAGATATACAAACATATATGCGCCCCAAGACATGCACAAGATGGATCACAGCAGTACTATTCAAACTGCAACAACAGGAAACAGTATAATGGATACGTACACTGTGGTACATCCATACATTGAATTACTATAGACAGAGCAATGAAAAAAGATGAAGAATAGCAAAGCTCAACAACATGGATGAACTTACAATTTTGAGCAAAAGAAAACAAAGACCAAAGAGTACATACTATATAATTTAATTCATAATAAATTTCAGAAATTGGCAAAATTAATTTAGGCTTACACAGTACTGGATATCTTTTGGAGGAGAAACGTTGAGGGTAGAAAGAGCTCCATAGAGGCTTCTATACTGCTGGTTATAATCTATAACTTAATCTGCATAGTCATTACATTGAATTGTTGACTTCATACAAATTCATGAAACATTACACATAGAATTTGTGAACTTTTCTGTATTTATGTTACACTTAAACAATTTTTAAAAAAAGGAACACAAGAATGTAGAAAGCTCTCTCTAATAATACAGAATAATCCAAGATACAATGAAAATATTAATTATGCCATATCATCTTTATTTTCTAATTAAACAGCAAATAGCAAGCCCCTGAAGCAATTCAGTTGTATAGCTATTTAGGGTCTTTTCTGGGTGAGTGAATATCACCACTCCTGTCAATAAAGAGTGGCCTCACTTGGTAATTAACAGGAATGGTTGATGCCTTTAAAATCCTATCTCTACTGGAATCCATACAAGACAACTAGAGGGAAGTTACTATTCTCCAGTCTAACCCACATCAAACTCACATTAGACTATAATGGTTTTATGTTAAGTTCCTTACTTAGAAGTAATGTTTATCTCAAAGTAGTACCATAGTGTGGGAACAACAGAAATGATAAGATTAATACTCTTGAAAATTCCATTATATTACAAAATGAAAGGAATTTCCAAACTTGAAAGATGTCCTGTGTGAACATTCTATTTCCATCAATCTTTCTTTGCTATCTCTTCACTCAATAGTCATTCCTTTCTCTACAGCCTTTTCATTCAAGTTCCTAAGTACAGTCACCTGCTGCTCTTCCTTCGAGAAATCCCACCCTTCCTCACAGGAACAGAAAGTTCTCCACTTAATCACTTCCTGCTTTTCTGCAAACCAGAGCTTCCTAAGCTTTAGATAAGTGCTACACAGACTCTCATTGGCACAGACAACAAACATGGCCTTTAGAGGGGTCATAAGCATTCAGTTTCTCAAAGAGTGAAAGGGGATGTCATCATCTCAGTTCTGCCCCTCTACCAACAATATCCTCAGCTGATTTCTTCACTCGCTTTCCTAATATGCATTT
Source organism: Manis pentadactyla (assembly GCF_030020395.1). Lineage (NCBI taxonomy): Eukaryota > Metazoa > Chordata > Mammalia > Pholidota > Manidae > Manis > Manis pentadactyla. Next base: position 124,269,080 of record NC_080038.1, read on the forward strand.
ATGCCTTAGCAAAATGAGATTTATCTTTTTCTTGGAGTTTATGTAACAACCTAATCTCAAAAGAGCAAAGAATATTTCTCCCACTAACTTGAGCATGACCTTGCATTCCTTTCAAATAATAAAACAAAAACAAGCCTATGTACTATTTTGCTAAGGATTTCCTGAGCCATACTTATAAGAGCCATAAAACCACATTCTCTCTTTTCATCCAAAAGACTTGGTGCAAGGTCAGTTTATATTTTTTTCACTTCAATTTCCCCCTGACAGAGGCAAAAGAAGATGAGGACAGGAATGTTGGTTTCCAGTTGGTTTCAGCATGACTTTTTCCTTTTTTTAAAAAAGAGATTCCATGTTTTCTTCAATTTCATTGAGAACACAACAGATAGTTGATAAATTTTCCTTTGGTTTACTCTAGAAAATCTCAATCTCAGTAGAAGGAGCACCAAACAGACTTGGATGGTTGTTTTCAATTTAAGCTCCTAGGCACGTTTTCTAGTGCATATTTATCCTAGCTTTTAGTCATATGGACTCGTGCTTTCTTCACGTTCTTAGGCATGGTATTATTTCTAGTGTTATAATCTACTGTTCATTGAATTGGTTATATGACAAATGCATGACTTAGCAACTAGGCTCATAGTACCACCCATTAATGGCTTAAAGAAGTTCTTCTCAAACTTTAAAGTGTACATGAGAACTGAGAATCTAGTTGTAATGAATATTCTGAGTCAGTAGGACTAGGTGGGGACAGATATTACACATTTGTAACAAGGTCCAAATGACACCAATACTGATGGTCCATGGGCCATAAACTGAGTAACAGGTATTTAAAGTACAGACTCTGGAGACAAACTGCTTGGTTAAAATTCCACCTCCTCCATGTAATTTGGCTATGTTAAAAGAAAATTCTCCACAGACAATTTACTAATCTAGTACACTTTTATTCAGAGATTCATGAACCAGGCAGCATCTAATCTAGCAGACAGAAAGGAGCTCTGAAAAGCTGTACAAGGCGAAAGATTCTGATATACCACAGTGACTAGGAATGTGGAACTTTTACCAGGATTTTAATGATTGTTCCACAAAAAGAAAATAACTCTGCTGTAAACAAAGGGAAGTCTTAAAGCTAGGTTAGATAACTTGTGCTGAGCAAGCAAGCACTGATTGGTAAACCCAAGCATTCCTTTACTAGGAGAGCCAAACTTAGAAACTCAGTTAAGTTTCGGTTTGCTGATGTGGTGGGTAGCATGAGCCACTCCATCATGGGCCTAATCTGGTTTCTTTAGAAACTGTATGAATTGGGCAAGTGACTTAGCTTCTTCATCTTAAAGATGGGGATCATCATGCTATATGTCCATTTGGAATGTTAAGATTGAGGGAGATAACACATGTAAAACTTGTATTTTTTAGAAAATATATTTTATATTTAGGAAAACATGTAATGAAGAGTAAAAGTACACAATAAATGGCAGAAATCTCTGAGACAACTTTGTTCTCATATAAAAAGTGGTAATTGTATAAATCAGTTTAAGGTCTCATATACCTTTGCCAGAAGCTGAATTATTATGATCATATAGAAAATATGACTTGTTTCAACCATAGAAGGAAAAAAATGTGATTTCAAAACTTTAATATCCAGGCAAATGAAAAGTGTAAGTGATAACTAGCAGTTAAGGGAAAAGAATGTACATGATACTACATGCATATGAGTATACATGCATGTAGTATCGTGTATGTTCTTTTCCTTTAACTGCTTATAATAACACTGCAAGGCAGATTATCATTATAAAAACATTATGCATTATATTATTTTCATTATATAGTTGAGGAAACTGAGGTTCAAAGAATTTTGGAAATTTGACCTGAAATAGTTAAATGGCAAAATCAGAATTTGAATAATTCTGAAAAATTAACTAGTTTTCTGAAAGAAATTCAAAATCAAAAGTGAATTTTCCTAAAGATATTCACAGTAATTATTTCATCTTCAAATGTGTAGTCAGTCAACCTTTCTGTGAACTACAATCCTGCCACACCTGCAAGCCTGGCTCTGCTGAATGCACACATGGTCAGCATTTCCATTCTGAATGCTGTAGGGGCACATTGTAACTTAGCCATAATCAATCTATCTGGGGCTGATGTTTGTCATTAAAGGTCATGACTCAAAGCAACTTTAAAATAACTCTTTTTGGCCAACTTATATATGAGCAAGGCACATGAACAGAGGCTGACTTTGCACCCGACTGTAATTCACAGCCAGGTGTCAAACTTAAATATTTGCTTTATGCTTTCCAGAAGATGACTATGGTATATTTGCACCTGCAAAAAATAAGCAAACTGCAGGAGAAAAAAAATACTGCTAGCTTAGCCAATGCCCTTATCCAAAGATGCTCTGAACATTCATTTCCATTTCAAAAGTTTTATCACACTTGACCACTGTAAACATGGCAAATACCAATGACAGAAAATCCAATATAAGTGAATAGTCTGACCCTGAAATTGAAGATTACAACTTGCTTATGACTTGAGGATTTTAATAACTCCAGAAATTTCTAAGAAAAAACTCTAAGTATGAATATCATTGACATGAAGCACTAAAAACAAATTCTAAAATTGCAATGCAACCTAGAAGGGTAGTCCTCATGACATTTAATAAAGCCAGTAGTATAATTAGGTAGGTTTAAGCCAGAAAGCCATGATCAGTGGTGTACTTGTGAAATACCTATCCAAAAAGAAACCCTTGATTTGTACAATTTGCTAATTTCCGTGTTGTAACTATTCCAAAATAGACTGATTTCAAGCTATGAATGTGACATGCTGATGTTAGCCACCTATGACACACTGATGGTTCAAACTAATAATCTAACCTTCTACCATAGGAAAATTGAATAATAAGAGCAAATTAAGCCCAAAACAAACAGAAGGAAGGAAATAATAAAGATTAGAATGGAAATAAATAAAAGAGAAAAGAAAAACAATAGAAAAAAATCAGTGAAACCAAAGGTTGATTCTTTGAAAAGATAAAATGAAACATGGCTAGATTGACCATGAAATAAAGGAGTAACACATATCTTACCAAAATAAAAAGGACTATAAGAAAATTCTATGAACAACAGTTGGCCAAAAAATTAAATAACCCAGGAAATGCATAGATTCCCAGAAAGACACAACTAGTGAAAATGACTCAAAAATAAATAGAAAACCTGAACACACCATGAAAAGTAAAAAGATTAAATCAGTAATTTAAAAAATTTGGATAATAAAATAAGTTCAGGAGCAGATGGCTTCATGGTGAATTCTACCTACTACTTAACAAAACGTTAATGCCAATTTTTCACAAATTCTTCCGGGAGAAAAAAAACAGAAGAGAGATTTCCCAACTCAATCTATGAAGCTCATGTTGCCCTTATACCAAAACCAGACACACACACACAAAAAAACTACACACTAATATTGATAAATATTGACACAAAACTTCTCAACAAAATACTACCAAAACAAATTCAGTGATGTGTTAAAAAGGATTATAAATCATGAATAACTTGGGTTTATCCAAGGATTGCAAAACTGTTTTGACATTAAAAAGTCAATGTAATACAGCAAATCACAAGTGAGGATAAAAGCCACATCATCACCTCAATAGATGCAAAAAAAAGCATTTGACAAGATCCAGCACCCTTACATCATAAAAACACTCAAAAATTAGGAACAAAAGTGAACTTTTTCAGCCTAATAAAGAGTATGTATGCAAACTGTCAGCTAACATAATTAATGGTATAAGACTGAAATTTAGGAACACAAAGATATCCTCTATTAAAACTTCTACTCAGTATTGTGCTAGAAACTCTAGCTAGGAAAACTAAAAAAGAAGAAAATAAAGGCACCTAGATAGGAAAACAAAAGATAAAACTCTCTGAAAATGATATGATTTTGTAATACAGAAAATCCTGAGGAAATAATTCAAGAAAACTAGTATAACAAATGAATGAATTCAATAAGGTTGCAGGATACAAAATTAGTATTTAAAACTTGTTTCTATATACTAGCAATGAAAAATCAAAAAGAAATTATGAAATTATGTAAATTACATTTAATAACCTGAAAATTAAAATAGATACATAATTACCAAAAGAAGTGCAAGATTTATAGACTGAAAATACCAAAATATTATGAAGACCTTGAGGATCAGTAACAAGAAAAGGATGCTCACTCTCACCACTTTTATTCAACATAATACTGGAATTCCTAGCCATCGCAATCAAACAAGAAAAAGAAATGAAAGGTATAGAATTGGTAAGGAAGAAGTAAAATTATCACTATTTGCAGATGACATGATACAACATATAGAAACCCTGAAGACGCCACCAAAACTCTGTTTGAAAAGATAACTAGATTCAACAAAACTGCAGGATGAAAAATCAGTATACAGAAATATACTGCATTCCTATATACTAGCAATGAGCTAGCAAAGAGAGAAATCAAGAAAAGAATTCCACTTACAACTGCATTAAAAATAATAAAATATGAAGGAATAAACCTAACCAAGAATGTGAAGGACCTGTAATCTGAAAACTAAAAGATGCTGATGAAAGAAATTAAAGAAGAATTTAAACAAATAAATGGAAAATATCCTATACTCATGGATAGGAATAATTACTATTGTCAAAATGGCCATCCTCCCAAAGCAATTTTCAAATTCAATGAAATCCCTATAAAAATATAAATAACATATTTCAATGGACTAGAGCAAATAAACCTAAAATTTATAATGAACCATAAAAGACCCTAAATAGACAAAGCAATCTTGAGAAAAAGCACAAAGCTGAGGGTATCACACTCTCTGACTTTAAGTTATGCTACAATGGTACAGTAACCAAAACAGAATGGTACTGGCACAAGATCATACTCATAGATCAATGGAACAGAATAGAAAACCTAGAAATAAACCCTCTTGATATTAGACCCGAGGAAAAGATGGCAGCATGAGTAGGGTGGTGGAAATCTCCTACCAAAACCATATATATATTGAAAATACAGCAAATACAACTATTCCTAAAAGAGTGACCAGAAGATACAGTACACCAGCCAGGCTACATCTGTGAGAACCCAGCATTTCATGGAAAAGGGTAAGATACAATGCCAAAACTCAGAGGATCCAGAGCATTCCCTGCTCCCCAGCTCACTGGTGGGAGGAAAAGAATCAGAGCAAGGAGGGAGTGGAAGCACAGGACTGCTAAATAACCAGCCCTAGTAATCTGCCCTGGAAGCACAGACATACGTTGCATGGTGCTCTGGATATTACGGAAACGGAAAAATAAAATCTGAGACTAAGACTGTGAACAGGTTCCCACAGCTGGCTGCCCTGGGACAAAAGAGAAGCAGGCACTTTAAAAGTCTTAAAGGGACAAGGTTTTAAGAGATGGAGAAAATCATCATGTCACACTCAGCCCAGCAGGCTGAGAACTTTAAGGAACTTCAGGTGCCCTAATCCCTTGGTTGGCAATGTAGCCTGTGGTTCCTTCTTTCCTGCCGGCACTACAAGCAAACCAGCTGACCCTCCATTGCTGCAGACCAGCCAGGAAGCAGCCCCACCTACACCAACCACACAGCTTAACATAGAGGCTTCTCGCTGCATGCTGCTAACAGGCCGAGACCCAGAGGCTGCTACCTGCATGCAGTTGACTGGTACAGACAGTGGACATGGGCGCAGAGTCCAGAAGGCACAAAAGGGGCTTTGTTCTCACAGAAGAACATGCACTGATCCCCTGAAACCCCCACCAGTGCCCTAGGCTATCCTGAGGAATGTTCCACCCATGGGAGCTCAGGGGATTAACCCACAGACTGCTCACTGTGCACAATTGACCAGCACAGACAGAGGAGATGGGTGCAGAGTCTGGGAGGTACAAAGGGGCTCTGTTTTCATGGCAGAACACATGCCACTCACCTGTGATCCCTGCCACTGCAACAGTCCATCCTGAGGGCTGCTCTGCTCACAGCAGCTCAGTGGATTAACCCAGAGATTGCTCCCAGTGCATGGTTGAATGACACAGACAGCAGTGATGGGTGCAAAGACCGGGAGGCACAAAGGGGTATTGCTCTTGTGGCAGAACACAGGCTATTGGCCTGCAAGCCCTGCCAGTGCCCTAGGCCACCCTGAGGGCTGCCCCACCAACAGTAGCTTAGGGGATTAATCCAGAGGCTCCTCCCCGCACACAGTTGACTGGCACAGACAAATGAGACAGGTGCGGAGACTGGGAGAAACTAAGAGGCCTTATCCTGGCAGCAGACACACACACTGCTGGCCTGCGACCTCTGTCAGTGCTGTAGGCCATCCTGAGGGCTGCCATGCCCACAGAAGCCCAGAAGATTAATCAAGAGGCTGCTCCCTGTGTGCTGATAACTGGCACAGTCAGCAAGGACACATAAGGTGGCTGGCAAGCAGGAAGGGACTTTGTTCTCCCAGCTGACACACACACCACTCACCAGTGACCACTCCCATAACCATGAAAAGGCAGAAGAAACTTGTTCAATCCAAACTCCCTCAATACCAGAGAGAGGGCTTGGTGAGACTGAAATCACTAGTATTCCTTAAAAAGAATTCAAAACAAAAGTCATAAGCATGCTGACGGAGCTACAGAGGAATATGCAAAAGCTAAGGGATAAATTCAGGAGGGAGATAACAGAAATGAAACAAACAATGGAAGGATTTAAGAGCAGACTGGATGGGTTGGAAGAGACTGTTAATGGAATAGATATCAGAGAACACGAATACAGAGAAGGTGAGGCAGAGAGGAAAAAGGATCTCTGGGAATGAAAGAATATTAAGATAACTGTGTGACCTATCCAAATGGAACAATATTCACATTATAGGGGTACCAGAAGAAGAAGAGAGAGAAAAAGGGATAGAAAGTGTCTTTGAAGAAATAATTGCTGAAAACTTCCCCAAGCAGGGAAAGGAAAGACTTTCTCAGGCAATGGAAGTCCACAGATCTCCCAACACAAAGGACCCAAGAAAGACAACAAGAAGACATATAATAATTAAAATGGCAAAGATCAAGGAAAAGGACAGAGTATTAAAAGCAGCCAGAAAGAGAGAAACGATCACCTACAAAGGAAAACCCATCAGGCTATCACCAGACTTCTCAGCAGAAACCTTACAGGCCAGAAGGGAATGGCATGATATATTCAGTGCAATGAAACAGAAGGGCCTTGAACCAAGAATACAGTATCCAGCAAGATTATGATTTAAATTTGAAGGAGGGATTAAACAAATCTCAGATAAGAAAAAGCTGAGGGAATTTACCTCCCTCAAACCATTTCTACAATGTATTTTAAAGGGACTGCTCTAGATTGAAGTATGCCTAAGGCTAAATAGTTATCACCAGAGAAAATAGAATGACAGCAAAGAAAGTAGACCAACCAAATATTAACTAAATGCAAAATAAAATCAGCTCCACAAAATCAGTCAAGGGAAAAACAAAAGGGTACAGAATAAAACACCTAACATAAAAAGAGTGGAGGGAGAAGAAAAAGAAGGGAGATAAATAAAGAACCATCAGACTGTGTTTATAATAGCACAATAACTGAGATAACAAAAATGGTTAGATAGCAAAGAAGCTACCCTTGAACCTTTGGTAACCATGAATCTAAAGCCTGCAATGGCAATAAGTACATATCTACTGATAATCACCCTAAATGTAAATGGACTGAATGCACCAATCAAAAGACACAGAATAATAGAATGGATAAAAAAGCAAGACCCATCTATACGCTGCCTAAAAGAGACTCACTTCAAACCCAAAGACATACACAGACTAAAAGTGAAGTGATGGAGAAAGATATTTCATGCAAACAATAGGAAGAAAAAAGCAGGTGTTGCACTACTTCTATCAGACAAAATAGACTTCAAAACAAGGAAAGTAACAAGAGACAAAGAAGGACATTACATAGGGATAAAGGGGTCAGTCCAACAAGAGGATATAACCATTATAAATACCTATGCACCCAACACAGGAGTACCGACATATGTCAAACAAATACTAACAGAATTAAAGGAGGAAATAGAATGCAATGCATTCATTCTAGGAGACATCAACACACCACTCACTCCACAGGACAGATTAACCAGACAGAAAATAAGGAGACACAGGCACTGAACAGCACATTGGAACTGATGGGCCTAACAGACATCTATAGAACATTCCACTCAAAAGCACCAGGATAAACATTCTTCTCAAGTGCACATGGAACATTTTCCAGAATAGAATACATACTAGGCCATAAAAAGAGCTTCAGTAAATTTAAAAAGATTGAAATTGTACCAACCAACTTCTCAGATCACAAAGGTATAAAACTAGAAATAAATTGGACAAAGAAAACAAAAAGGCTCACAAACACATGGAAGCTTAACAACATGCTCCTAAATAATCGATGGATAAATGATGAAATTAAAACAGAGATCAAACAATATATGGAGACAAATAAAAACAACAGCACAATGCCCCAACTTCTGTTGGATGCAGTGAAGGCAGTCCTAAGAGGAAAGTATATAGCAATCCAGGCCAATTTAAAGATGGAAGAACAATCTCAAATGAATAGTCTAAAGTCACAATTATTGAAATTCAAAAAAGAAGAACAAATGAGGCCCAAAGTCAGCAGAAGGAGGGACATAATAAAGATCAGAGAAGAAATAAATAAAATTGAGAAGAATAAAACAATAGAAAAAAAAATGACATCAGAGCTGGTTCTTTGAGAAAATAAACAAAATAGATAAACCCCTAGCTAGACTTATTAAGAGAAAAAGAGAATCTGCACACATAAACAGAATCAGAAATGAGAAAGGAAACATCACAATGGACCCCAAAGAAATACAAAGAATTATTAGAGAGTACTCTGAAAATCTATATGCTAACAAGCTGGATAACCTAGAAGAAATAGACAACTTCTAGAAAAACACAACCTTCCAAAACTGACCAAGGAAGAAACAGAAAACCTAAACAGACCAATTACCAGAAACTAAATTTAATCTGTAATCAAAAAACTATCCAAGAACAAAACACCCGGACCAGATGGATTCACAGCTGAATTTTATCAGACATATAGAGAAGACATAATACCCATTCTCCTTAAAGTTTTCCAAAAAATAGAAGAGGAGGGAATACTTCCAAACTCATTCTATGAAGCCAGCATCACTCTAATATCAAAACCAGGCAAAGACCCCACAAAAAAAGAAAACTACAGAGCAATATCCCTGATGAACATAGATGCAAAAATACTCAACAAAATATTAGCAGACCAAATTCAAAAATACATCAAAAAGATCATGCATCATGATCAAGTGGGATTCATCCCAGGGATGCAAGGATGGTACAACATTCAAAAATCCATCAACATCATCCACCACATCAACAAAAAGAAGGAAAAAAACCTATGATACTCTCCATAGATGCTGAACAAGCATTTGACAAAATTCAACATCCATTCATGATAAAAACTCTCAACAAAATGGGTATAGAGGGCAAGTACCTCAACATAATAAAGTCCATATACAACAAACCCACAGTCAACATCATACCTAACAGCAAGCTGAAAGCTTTTCCTCTAAGATTGGAAACAAGACAAGGATGCCCATCCACTCTCTCTGCTTTTATTCAACATAGTACTGGAGGTCCTAACCATGGCAATCAGACAGCACAAAGAAATAAAGGGCATTCAGATTGGTAAGGAAAAGTCAAACTGTCACTGTTTGTAGATGACATGATATTGTACCTAAAAAACCCTGAAGAATCCATTCCCAAACTACTAGAACTAATATCTGAATTCAGCAATGTTGCAGGATAAAAAATTAATACACAGAAATCTGTTGCATTCCTGGACACTAATGATGAAATAGCAGAAAGAGAAATCAGGAAAACAATTCCATTTACAATTGCATCAAAGAAGAATAAAATATCTAGGAATAAACCTAACCAAGGAAGTGAATGATCTATACCCTGAAAATTAAAAGACACTCCTAAGAGAAATTAAAGAGGACACTAATAAATGGAAATTCATCCCATGCTCTTGGGTAGGAAGAATGAATATTGTCAAAATGGCCATCATGCCTAAAGCAATCTACAGACTCAATGCAATCCCTATCAAAATACTGACAGCATTCTTCAATGTACTGGAACAAATAGTTCTAAGATTCATGTGGAACCACAAAAGACACCGAATAGCCAAAACAATCCTGAGAAGGAAGACTAAAGCAGGGGTATCTCACTTTACAACTTCAAGCTCTACTACAAAGCCACAGTAATCAAGACAATTTGGTACTGGAACAAGAACAGACCCATAGACCAGTGAAACAGAATAGAGAGTCCAGATATTAATCCAAGCATGTATGGTCAATTAATACATGATAAAGGAGCCATGGATATAAATGGGGAAATGACAGCCTCTTCAACAGCTGGTGTTGGCAAAACTGGACAGCTACATGTAAGAGAATGAAACTGGATCACTTTCTAACTCCATATACAAAAGTAAACTTGAAATGGATCAAAGACCTGAATGTAAGTCATGAAACCATAAACCTCTTAGAAGACAACACAGGCAAAACTCTCTTGAATATAAACATGAACAACTTCTATATGAACATATTTCCATGGGCAAGGGAAACAAATGCAAAATGAACAAGTAGGACTATATCAAACTAAGAAGCTTCTGTACAGCAGTGGACACTTTCAGTAGAACAAAAAGGCATCTTACAGTATAGGAGAATATATTCATAAATGATGTATCTGATAAGGGGTTGACATCCAAAATATACAAAGAGCCCATGTACCTCAACAAACAAAAAGCAAATATCCCAATTAAAAAACGGGCAGAGGATATGAACAGACACTTCTCCAAAGAAGAAATTCAGATGGCCAACAGGCACATGAAAAGATGTTCTACATCGCTAATCATCAGAGAAATGCAAATTAAAACCACAATGAGGTATCATGGCACACCAGTTAGGATGGCCAACATCCAAAATACAAACAACGAATGTTGGCAAGGATGTGGAGAAAGGGGAACCTTCCTACACTACTGGTGGGAATGTAAATTAGTTCAACCTTTGTGGAAAACAGTATGGAGGTTCCTCAAAACACTAAAAATAGAAATACCATTTGCCCTAGGATCTCCACTCTTAGGAAATTACCCTAAGAATGCAGGAGTCCAGTTTGAAAAAGACATATGCACCCCTATGTTTATTGCAGCACTAGTTACAATAGCTAATAAATGGAAGCAACCTAAGTGTCCATCAGTAGATGAATGGATAAAGAAGAGGTGGTACATATACACAATGGAATATTATTCAGCCATAAGAAGAAAACAAATCCTATCATTTGCAACAACGTGGATGGAGCTAGAGTGTATTATGCTCAGTGAAAAAAGCCAGGTGCAGAAGGACAAGTGTCAAATTATTTCACTCATCTGTGGAGCATAAGAACAAAGAAAAACCTGAAGGAACAAAACAGCAGCAGACTCACAGAACCCACGAATGGACTAACAGTTACCAAAGGGAAAGGGACTGGGGAGGATGGGTGGGAAGGGAGGGATAAGGGGAAAAAGGAGCATTATGATTAGCACACATAATGTAGTGGGGGAACCACAGGGAAGGCAGTCCAACACAGAGAAGACAAGTTGTGATTCTATAGCATCTTACTATGCTTATGGACAGTGACTGTAATTGGGTATGTGGTGGGGACTTGATCATGGAGGGAATCCAGTAATCACAATGTTGCTCATGTAAATGTATATTAATGATACCAAAATTTTTTTTAAAAGTAAATAAAAAAGAAATAAACCCTTTCATATATCATCAACTCATAAATAACAAAGGAGGCAAGAATATACATGGGGAAGTGATAATCTCCTCATTAAATGGTGTTGGGAAAACTGGACAGCTACATGTAACAAAATGAAACTGGAGTATTAACTAACATGATACACAAAAGTAAACTCAAAATGGATTAGCACCAAAATGGAATACATGAAACCATAAAATTCTTAGAAGATGACATAGGCAAAAATCTCAAAATCATAAGCATGTGCAATTTTTTTCTGGAGATGTCATCTAAGGCAAGGGAAACAAAAGCAAAAAGAAACCGGTGGTTTTTTTTCTCCAACAGCAACCAATTTTCTAATTCAAGACATCATCTGGGTGTTCTACAATGTAATTCAAGATTACTCCAGGTAGTTAGTGTCAGACTCTACAGGTGCAAGGGTTCATTTCCATAAGACTACCCTCACTTGAGATTCCAGTCATACATAATGGGTCCCAAGGTCCTCACATTTCTATCCAACTTGGCTACAAAGTTGTGGATTCCCACAACCTTTCCCTCCTCAGGTTCAACAATTGTTACTCATGAAACTGGGGGTTATATGTAATTATGTTTATCAGTTTGTTATAAAAGATACAGATGAACAATAAGATGAAAAAGTACACAGGGCAAGGTCTGGAAGGTTCCTGAGTACAGGAACTTCGGTTCCCATGGAGTTCAGGTCCATCACCCTACAAATCGCATCCATCAACACAGAAGTTCTTCAAACCTTTTACTTCAGGTTTTTATGGAGGCCTCATTACATAGGCATGATCAATTATTAATTCAATATACAGTTCCTCTCCTCTCCTCTCCCTGTAATACTGGGGTGGGACTGAAGATTATAAACTTCTAAACATGGCTTGGTCTTTCTGATGAGTAGCTGCCACCCTGAAGCTATACAGGAGCCCACCAAGTGTTGTGTGATTCAAAAAAAAGATGTTCCAATCACTGAGGAAATTTCAAGGAATTTAGGAGCTCTGTGTAAGATGCTCCAATCATCCCTATCACTTAGGAAATCACAAGGGTTTTAGGAACTCTGTCAGAACCAGGGGCAGAGACAAAACATACATATTTCTTATTATGTCACAACATTTGATTTGACTTTTATCTAAAGAACGTATTAAATTATCCACAATGTACATGAAAAAGTACACCAAATTATTAGTCATTTGGGAAATTTAAATCAAAATCAAAATAGACATCACTTCACCCCCGAGGATGGCTACAATTTAAGAAAGAGAGAGAGAGAAACAGAGACAATATCAAGTGGTAGCAAGAATGCAGGGCAACTGGAGCTCTCATATAACACTGGTGATAATGTAAAATGCTGCAGCTGCTTTGGACAATGGTTTGACGTTTCCTGAAAATCTTAAGCACTGAGTTACCATATGACTTAGTAAGTATATACACTTCCCTAAGTATATACCCAAGGGAAATGAAAACAGGCCCTCACAAAAATTTGTACACAAATATTCATAGCAGCATATTTCATAATAGCCACAAAGTGGAAACAACCAAACATCACATATCAACTAATGAATGGATAAATAATATGTGATAGATTGATACAATGGAATATTATTCAGTAAGAATTGCTGATACATGGTATAATATGGATGAACCTTGAAATTATCATTCAGTGTTGTATGATTCCATCTATAAAATGTCCAGAATAGTCAAAGAGACAGAAAGTATATTAGTGGTTTCCTAGAGCGGGGAATACGGAAAATGGGGAGTCACAGCTAATGGCTACCAATTAATTTTTTCAGAGGGAAAACATGCTGTCAAATAAGATTGTGGTGATAAATGTTATAGATTTTGTTAATGTTGTAAAAACATTAATTTGTATACTTTAAATGAGGGTATTATATGGCATATGAGTTATAATATCCAAACAAAGCTTTAAAACCAAAGTAAAAGTAGCTAACATTTATTAACTACTTATGAAGTTCCAAACACTGTACAATTTACTTTATACTTATTATTTTGCCTAATTGTCATGGTAACACCGTGAGTTAGGTATTATCATTAACCCATTTGAACAGAAAGGTAAGCTAAGAATCGAAGAATTTGAGTATTCCTAGACTCTAGGTCCCACAGCTAGTGAGTGGTAAAACTGAGTTTGAACCCAGTTTGTTTGATTCTAAAGGCCATGCATGCAATATAAGTTACTATCATGCCTGGACATCAGAAAAAAGGTGACCATTAAAGAGTAAGTAGACAGAGTCAAAGTGTTTTGAAAAAGAACGGTATGAGGATGGAAATTTGGAACACTGTAATTTGAGGGTCCAGACAAGAAGTGTAACTCACAAAGAAGATAAAAAAAAATACTAGAAAAGTGATAGAAAAGTAGTTCCTTAGAAAGATATTAAACATATATCAGGCACTTATTATAATCAACAATGAACAAGACATAACTGTTGCTCCCCAAACATGTTAGAGAACATAGACACTTAATTATTTTAAAATCATAGCCCAAATTGAGATTTGACTTAGTGTTTCTAGGCTTCTATTTGATGGTTAATTCATTGATGTATTCACATGGACTTCAAGAAACTCACCAGAGGCAAAATTATCATGCATGCAGACAGCTGTCTTCACCATCCCTTTACTGATCCCTTTTGTAAGGTTCCCTCTCCCAACAAACATTCCCCCAGGCCACCCACCTTTTGGATGCTTACCAACTAATTTTTACTGCTTTCCCTGTTGTCTGGAAAGAACTAACTATCAGTCATTTAAACAACAGTGTGAATGAGTTAGTATTAAGTGAAACCTTTTTAGAAATAAATTGTCATAAGTTAACAGTCTCACAATGACTTTCAGAAATGTAAAAGTACTCAGAATAATATATTATTTAGTCTGTTCCATTTATTGTTTTACACATGTAACTCGTGTTTTTCAAGCTACTCTACAAATACTTTGCAAACAGGGGTCATATTCTCCATATATCCTAGAAATACACTATTGCTGGCAGCTAATTAAGGGATAAATATTACATGCTCAGTACTTAGCTGACTGATTAATAACTGTTGAATTTATCCTAATTATATTTCATAGTATTTCCCAGAGAGTCAGTAATGGCTTTGATTTATTTATGCCCTTCACCAAAAATCAGAGGATTTTAAGATAATTTCCTTCCCATCACATTAATGATTTCTAAATTCAAATTTTGGTAATTGTAGTCCTGTCCTTTTTATCATATCAATACTTAATCCCTAAAATAATGGACTCCAAATGCACTATACCCTCCTATCCTCCTCTCACCCAGAGATTAGCTCTTTATATTTTTCAAAGTCCAGGCTGCTGAAGTAGACCAGATGAGTGTTTTGCCCCTTACAGAATGCAGAACTCTGTAGGTGCATTTTTTAAGACACCCCTTGGGGGATTGGGTAGGATGGAAACTATGCTCACTGTATCTTCAAAATTCTCTTGAATAAAGAATGCCATTCTACACACAGTAGGCCAAGTCTGACAGTTCTTTTTTAGGCAAAATTTCCTTTGTACTCAGTAGGAGCTTTCTCTGCATGAGGATTCCTGGCTCAGTAAAGCCTGAATTTAAAATAAAAAACCACTCACTCCTGCAGGCAAATCCTCAGACTCAAATATATAATGAAAATTATAAACAAGGAATTTCTGGTGAAAAATCCCCCTATTCTATTTTGAAACCTGTTAAAACTCATAGTAGAAATTAGCATCATAAATTTTCATACAAAGAAAATTCCTCAACTCAGAGATGTCCAGAACTGCCACAGGTCAGGGAATAGGGTTTATGGGTTGGAAATGCGGAGTAGATAATTGCCTTTAGTGCCTAATTTGAGGATCATCAATTGGAACCCTTAACCCTGTAACTATGTTCCTCCCTGGCCTCTCTGGGCCTGAAATGCTTGCAACACTGGATCCTAGGAGGGAGAAATCCATGAAGGAAGGAGTGTGATTAATATTAATTGCTCATTTATCATGTCCAAGGCATCAACATCTCAGTCCTCACAACAGCCTAATGAAGTAAGGGTTATTCTCTCTATTTTTAAAATGAGTAAAGTAAGGTACAAAGAAGCTCAATAACTAGTCCAAGGCCAAACAACTAACAAGCAGAAGGGACAACATACAAATAGAGATATCATGTTCCACATCCTATGGTGATAACATGGAGGCCTGAAATACTTTCACACTATTTCTGAGGGTCAGTCTAAGGAGAGAAACAGTGAATTGTCCTATGATTTTTTAATGGCTAATTTGGCAGGTAAGAGCAGGAAAATAAAATACCTATAGCTTACTTTTTCAAGAAATTTCCCTTTGAGGAGCTCTAGGCTTTAAAAATTAATTTAATGTTACCTGCTCTGCAAAGAACTTTGGATAACCTAGAGCTTTTGTCCATGTAGCACCACAGAAAGTTGTGCCTTCTGTACATTATACAGTTCCTGCTGTCTTGTAAAGGAAATATTTATCCCATTTCTAAACTTCACTAAATATTGCTCCATAAATTAGAAGCTTCTGAGGTTTTCTTTGGAAATGACTCAGCATCTAATACTAATTTTTCCTTAAAGTTTTATAAAACTCATTGCCAAATGGACATTGTCAGGAAATTTGCATGTTCTCAATTGAGTAAATCTGATTAACTGAGTAATTGAGTAATAGGACAGGTATTACCAAACCCCCCGTAGAATAAAGTATCAACTCAATACAGACAAATAACATTTATCATCCATCAGTCAAGCACTTACGTTTTGCAGTTTTACCTGTTATCCAAAAGCTACTTGTTTACCGGGCACTCTTATCTTTACTCTACATGAACTACTCTTGTAATAAAGAATGCCCACAATTTTGACAGGGTGGGGAGATTTGGTTTTGATTTGAAATCAAGTCAAGATTTCACTTTGATTCCCTTCTCTTAGATGTTTATATTTCATACAAAACCATAATACCAAACCTGGCCTGAACTGTGAGTATCTCTCTCTATTATGGGAAGGAGTAGAAATATCTCCTGAGTAGCTTACCAACAATAAATTAATCTCTGAGTTTGTCAAGGGATTCTCCCAGAGTAATAAATGATCTGATATGATTGGAACTGCTGACACCTAGTCAAAGCAATATAAAAAGGGAACATTCTATTGACTCTTCTGAGCATTTCACTTTAGAAATAACATTCAATAGATGTCAAAGGGTAAAATGAAAGCATCATCTTTTTCAATTGCCAAATGACAAAGATGCTCTATTTAAGAGGAATTGAAAGGACCATCTTCCCACAAATCTCTCCCTTGCCAGCATATCAGGTTTCCTGCACATTCTGACATTATCTACTCTCAGAGAACTGCTAGAGGGAGTTCATTTCAGGCATTCTATTAAGTGAAAATGTTAAGTACCTCTCTTCTGTGTTACCATTTTACACTGTGCCTCCCTCTCTCTTGACATTCAATAAGCTACAACATGACTATGTATATTCTGACTCATATAAACTCTTAGATTCTTGGAAAAGGGACCAATTACATTGCATTTCCAGTGCCTAGACCAGTAACTTAAGTCTACTAAGTAGTATTTACATAGTAAATATTTCATGACTGCATAACTGAGTAAGCAAGTAATGAAGACACAAACTACAAATCATGACAGAAATTTATATTACTTAAACCTTTATCATGCACAGCACAAAGCAAAATCCTAAAACAGAAGTTGCAAACTGGTGAGACTTTTCAAGTTACATGAGTCCCATAGATTAGCTTTATGTGATGCATGCAATGTAATCCAGAACAGCACTTTCTAAAAAAATTGTTTGACAGCATTGAAAAACCAGGATACTTCATATTTTTAAAAAAATCCATGTCCATCTTTTCATGGGAATATGGTAGATCAACCAATAGTCCTAACTGGCAATAATCTATTGTCCCCAATAGATGGGGTGTTGACTTACCTTTTGCTCAGCACCTACGTGACCCATTTTCTTTCTTTACGTTAGTCAATATAACTATTAAAGATTGTGCACCAAAGGAAGAGGATATAAGGTAAATATGATACTGAAGGTTAGGAGTGAGAGAAGAGAATAGGTCACTGAATTAGAAGGGCAGAGTAAATAGGAACCCAAAAATGAGAACTACCACAATTCATGAGGCTACTCTGCATCTTGCAAAAGGATTGGCAGTGCTAAAGAAAACCTTTGAGTTCCTTCATAATTTTTTAAGAGCCAACCCTGTAAAGAGGGATGACTATAAGAGCAAGTTTTAAGATATTTTCTACCTATAGAGATCATGATGTACTATTTAGACTTAGAACTTCATACAACAAACACTATTTTCATTGAAGAGGGGGTTTCAGTTAATGTTGAGGCTGAAAATAAACAGAGAAAGTGGTTTGGATGGTGTTTGCCCATTTAAAGAGGAAATCAGTAATTCCCTTTCACAAACACTGCAATATAATCTTGCTTTCTTCCATTCACATGGAAATGCATTATTTCCAGGGCACAAAAGATGCACAAAGAAAGAAATTCAAACATTATGTATCCTAATACTAGGAGTATAACATGCCAAGTGAATTTTTTTTATAAAGCTTTTGTTTTAGCTTTTGTAGAATCAGACAGCTGTTTCTATTCATCCGGGTTGTTTTTTTTTTCTTTCTTTCTCCCTAGTTTTTTCTGAGGAAAGTGGTGACTGTGATGATAGGACAATGTCTTCCTAAATCATATACAAAAGAGCAAAATTTTCTTTTAAAGTATCATTGACAGATGTAAAGTGTTTCTACAACAAAGTTAAATTTTATAAACTGAGATGTTTGTTAGAAACAACAAGCACTATGGAAAACATTTCTGCATATTGTTTTTTTTTCTGCTTTTTGGGCAGAAAATCTCAACAAAAGATGGCAGACTAAGAAACATTAAAAAGAAAGTAAAGAACAAAAGTTTGCACCAACCAGACTTTGGAATGCTTCCATGTAGCACCAAAAATGGTAGTATTTCTATTTATAATGGGAAACAATTTGATTAATTTTCTAATTTCTGTCAGTGGCTATGCAAAACAAGAAAGGTGAGGTAGGTGGATAAAAACACTTAAAGGATTAAATAGATGTTCATGTAGAGAGAAAAAAAGAATTCACACTATGGAAATATTTAAATGTGTTCTCAACTTACAACTTCTTCTATTCTATTCAAAAATTAATAATTCCCTAAAGCTAATATTTCCTTAAATCACTGAATAAAAGCTATTCCCCCCAACTGTATTTTTAGAACTTGAATTAAGAAAGCAGGAGACTATTTTGAAAATATTACTGTGATTTTTAGTTTTAATCAGTAAGCACTTAGTGATTTCAGTGAAGGACATGCTATTTGTCAAAGTTGAAATAAGGAAGGCTCTTTAAAAATCCCATATGTTTTTTGAATGCCTTCTATGTTCTAATAATAAGAGAAGTAAAATTTATTGAGCATATACTAGGTAGCTTTCTAGCTTTTTTCCCCCAACTTTTAAATAAATTCATGTTATCATGGTTCTAGGTACTTTAATAGGTATTTTCTCACTCTTTATAGATGATACATAGATACAGAGATACACACAATCATATCTACCTCATAATGTAGCTATATACATATATTTCAATATAAATATATATCAATGTATGAATAGTCACATATACACACATGTAGATATGATTATCTCCCATTTTACACATACAAAAACTGAGACAGAGCAATGAACTAGCTAGCAAAAGATCACATTACTAATCAATGGTAAAAGTATTTTGACCCATGTCTCTCAAACTCCAAAGCTCACCTGAATTCCATTTGGCCACACAAACTTGCACTATGATCAATGGGTCCCAACTTTTAAATATGAAGGAACTGTTTTCCAAGTAGTAAGACTGAATTTGCAGGGGGTCAATGCATGCTGTAGTTTTATGCCTGTTGTGACAGAGAGAATACCAGAACCTTTATGGAACAGAAATAAGAGTCAGGAGACACTACTGGATTAAGTGAGATGATTGGGATGAGAGATATATTCCATGTCTTTAAAAGTCAAGGGGGAAAAAAGAATGATTAAAATGTGGGCCTTCACACAAGCAGAAACTCCTTACATCAGACAAGTTCAACTGACAGCTACCTGGCCAAACCCCAAAATATGTCATCTTGGCTTTGTGAAATGTTGTGACAAGGTTGAATTATTAATTGTAAAGGCAGTCTACCAAACTCTGCACAATCATACCAGACTTGCCTTTTCCTCAGGCAGGTAGGGCTGGAGGCCTAATCTCCTTTTTCTCAGAGAAACAAATGGATGGTGACAAACAGGAAAAATGGATTAAAATTACCATGTATAAATACACCCACAAAGAGAGACATGTAAATTTGATCATGAGTGATCAAGTAAAGCTTTTCAATCTTTCTTTTCTCAACTTACTCTTGACAAGATCTGTATCTTCCTTCAACCACCTTTTCAAATCTAATAAAACTCTTAGAAGATTTGTATTGAACTGCATTCCCTAAGTTTGGCAAAGATCTGTATTAGTATGAAAATATCCTTTAAAGTCTGCTGAACTGATCAAATTCCATCTTTTGTTGGAAACTCAAGGTCGCAGCTGACAACTTCCTCATCTCTAAAATGAGCACAATAGTTACTTCATGGGGGAGGTATGAGCAGAAAATGAGATAATGTAGTGATCTGAAAGTATTTCATTTTTAGTATCAAAGCTGTTCTTCAAAATAAATCTTAGGGGGAAGTACATGTGCACACCAGACAAATGCAAGGTGGTTTTTGAAGCCATTTGGGAGGAGGAGGAATTTAAGAGGAAACTTGAAAATCATTATGCTTACACATATAAAGTTTCCAGTACTCACCATATATTAGCAAAACATAAATGGCGGCAATTATTATTGCCTAACTACTCTCCCTTGAAAAGAAAGCTTGAGTCAGGGAAAACTGGGGTAAGGTTGGAAGGAAAAGTAATTTTGACTTCAAACCTCATTTTTTCAAATCAAACTCTAGTTTAAAGGCACTATGGCAGTTTACTATTTAACAGAATTGCATCATAAATTTAGAATAAGCACAAATATGATCCCGAATGTGCTTTTTATATTGAAGAAATCATGAGGTATAGTGGAGAGGACCCAAAATCAAGTACTAAGACACCCAATTGCTAGTCTGAGATTCTGCTGAAGTGAAAAATGAAAAATCTTTATGACTTTTACATTTACTTTTTCATCTAAACATAGAGGTCAACACACTTTTTCTGTAAAGGGCCAGAGAGACTAAATACTTTATGTTTTGTAGACCATGTAGACCACACCATCTCCATTATAACAACTCAACTCAGCTGTTGGTGATACAGAAGCAATGATGGACAATGTGTAGACAAATAAAAATGTTTGTGGTTTGATTAACTTTTATTTACAAAACCAAGTGCTGTTCTGGATTTGGTCCACTGCCTGTAGGTTTCCAAAACCTACCAAGGAAATACCAGGGTAGGAACAGATTATTAATTTAAAACCTGGGTAGGAATCAAGATAATTTGGGGAGAGTTTATAATGTCCAGATTCCTGCACCCCACCCCTAGCACCTCATGGATAAAACTCCCCCAGGGGACAACCCAATAGTCTCCAAGACCCAGGCTCATGAAGTAAATTAAATGCAGGTCTACAGGCAATGTTTAACAATCACTGGACTACATGATCTCTGAGGCGTCTTCCAACTCTAATATTCTTTGATAAATAGGGATTCTCCCCAGTAGTTTTGACTAATGTTTGACATACTTTTAAATACAAAATATATTTAAATGCTTTCACTGCTCTTGATGAGAGAAACATTGAGAAAAATTTACAATCATTTGGAAGATAAAGAGATTAATTTGCCTGAAAAAAAATGTGTAGAAAGCAGAGACATGCTATGAACATTCCTGTTCTTTAATATGCACACATGCATATGCACCCACACACAGAGGTGGGGAGGGGAGAAATCCTTGGATTTCAATTTCTGAAGCATTTCTCGTAGAGCAGTGGTTCTCAAACTTCAGTATTTTTGTGAGCACCTTTATGGCAAGGTCCATAAACCATGGCAAAGAACTACAGCCTTTAGTCTTTCACAGCCTATGAAGAACCAAAGCTTGCCAAAATACAAGAATAAGCTTAGAAATGGATCCTTCAGCTTCAATAAGGACTGGAGATGACTGCAAGCTCTGCAGACAGCTTGATTACATCCTCATGAAACACCTTGAACTAGACGCTCCAAGCTGAGCTGCACCTGGATTCTAGAGCCACAGAACTTGTGAGATAATAAAGATAAGTTGTTTTAGGTATCTAAGCTTTAATACAATTAGTTAAAGAGGAATATATAACTAATACACCATCTATGTTTCCATACTTTTCATTACATTTTTATGTATACATTAACAATATATAGTATAGTATTGTGGGTTTTTTAAACATGACATATAAAATTGCAACTTTTTATTTAATAGTACTTTTTGAGCATTGTCAACAGTGGCACATATGGAGGAATACTTTATTCATTTTTTTAACTCTGTTATCATTAATGTATAATTACAGAAAGAACACTATGTTTACTAGGTTCCCCCCTTCACCAAGTCCCCCCCACATATCCCTTCTCAGTCACTGTCCATCTGCGTAGTAAGATGCTGTGAAATCACTACTTGTCTTCTCTGTGTTGCACAGCCCTCCCCGTGTCCCCCCCACATTAAACATGCTAATCATAATGCCCACTTTCTTTCCCCCTCCCTTACCCCTCCCTTCCCACCCATCGTCCCCAGTCCCTTTCCTTTTGGTAACTATTAGTCCATTCTTGGGTTCTGTGATTCTGCTGCTGTTTTGTTACTTCAGTTTTCCCTTTGTTTTTATACTCCACATATGAGTGAAATCATTTGGTACTTGTCCTTCTCCACCTGGCTTATTTCACTGAGCATAATACCCTCTAGCTCCATCCATGTTGTTGCGAATGGTAGGATCTGTTTTTTCCTTATGGCTGAGTAATATACCATTGTGTATATGTACCACATCTTCTTTATCCATTCATCTACTGATAGACATTTAGGTTGCTTCCATATCTTGGCTATTGTAAATAGTGCAGCGATAAACATAGGGGTGCATCTCTCTTTTTCAAACTGGAGTGCTGCATTCTTGGGGTAAATTCCTAGAAGTGGAATTCCTGGGTCAAATGGTATTTCTATTTTGAGCATTTTGAGGAACCTCCATACTGCTTTCCACAATGGTTGAACTAATTTACATTCCCACCAGCAGTGTAGGAGGGTTCCCCTTTCTCCACAGCCTCGCCAACATTTGTTGTTGTTTGTATTTTGGATGGTAGCCATCCTTACTGGTGTGAGGGGATATCTCGTGGTTTTAATTTGCATTTCTCTGATGACAAGCGATGTGGAGCATCTTTTCATGTGTATGTTGGTCATCTGAATTTCTTCCTTAGAGAACTGTCTATTCAGCTCCTCTGCCCATTTTTTAATTGGATTATTTGCTTTTTGTTTGTTGAGGGGTGTGAGCTCTTTATATATTTTAAATGTCAACCCTTTATCGGATCTGTCATTTATGAAAATATTCTCCCATACTGTAGGGTACCTTTTTGTTCTATTGATGGTGTCCTTTGCTGTACAGAAGCTTTTCAGCTTGATATAGTCCCATTTGTTCATTTTTGCTTTTCTTTCCCTTACCTGGGGAGATATGTTCAAGAAGAGGTCACTCATGTTTATGTCTAAGAGATTTTTGCCTATGTTTTTTTCTAAGAGTTTTATGATTTCATGACTTACATTCAAGTCTTTGATCGATTTTGAATTTACTTTTGTGTATGGGGTTAGAAAGTGATCCAGTTTCATTCTCCTACATGTAGCTGTCCAGTTTTGCCAGCACCATCTGTTGAAGAGACTGTCATTTCCCCATTGTATGTCCATGGCCCCTTTATCGAATATTAGTTGACCATATATGTTTGGGTTAATGTTTGGAGTCTCTATTCTGTTCCATTGGTCTGTGGCTCTGTTCTTGTGCCAGTAACAAATTGTCTTGATTACTGTGGCTTTGTAGTAGAGCTTGAAGTTGGGGAGTGAGATCCCCCCTACTTTATTCTCCCTTCTCAGGATTGCTTTAGCTATTCGGGGTCTTTGGTGTTTCCATATGAATTTTTGAACTATTTGTTCAAGTTCATTGAAGAATGCTGTTGGTAGTTTGATAGGAATTGCATTGAATCTGTATATTGCTTTGGGCAGGATGTCCATTTTGACGATATTAATTCTTCCTAGCCAGGAGCATGGGATGAGTTTCCATTTGTTACTGACCTCTTTAATTTCTCTTAAGAGTATCTTGTAGTTTTCAGGGTATAGGTCTTTCACTGCCTTGGTTAGGTTTATTCCTAGGTATTTTATTCTTTTTGATGTTATTGTGAATGGAAATGTCTTCCTGATTTCTCTCTCTATAAGTTTATTGTTAGTGTATAGGAAAGCCACAGATTTCTGTGTGTTAATTTTGTATCCTGCAATTTTGCTGAATTCCGATATTAGTTCTAGTAGTTTTGCAGTGGAGTCTTTAAGGTTTTTTATATACAATATCATGTCATCTGCAAATAGTGACAGTTTGAATTCTTCTTTGCCAGTCTGGATTCCTTGTATTTCTTTGTTTGGTCTGATTGCCGTGGCTAGGACCTCCAGTACCATGTTGAATAACAGTGGGGAGAGTGGGCATCCCTGTCTTGTTCCTGATCTCAGAGGAAAAGCTTTCAGCCTCTCACTGTTCAGTATGATGTTAGCTGTGGGTTTACCATATATGGCCTTAGTTATGTTGAGGTACTTGCCCTCTATGCCCATTTTGATGAGAGTTTTTATCATGAATGGATGTTGAATTTTGTTGAACGCTTTTTCAGCATCTATGGAGATCATCATGTGGATTTTGTCCTTCTATTTGTTGATGTGGTGGATGATGTTGATGGATTTTCAAATGTTGAACCATCCTTGCATCCCTGGGATGAATCCCACTTGGTCATGGTGTATGATCCTCTTGATGTATTTTTGAATTCGGTTTGCTAATATTTTGTTGAATATTTTTACATCTACGTTCATCAGGGATATTGGTCTGTAGTTTTCTTTTTTGGTGGGGTCTTTGCCTGGTTTTGGTATTAGGGTGATGTTGGCTTCATAGAATGAGTTTGGGAGTATTCCCTCCTCTTCTATTTTTTGGAAAACTTTAAGGAGAATGGGTGTTATGTCTTCTCTGTATGTTTGATTAAATTCCGAGGTAAATCCATCTGGTCTAAGGGTTTTGTTCTTGGGTAGTGTTTTGATTACCGATTCAATTTCGTTGCTGGTAATTGGTCTGTTTAGATTTTCTGTTTCTTTCTGGGTCAGTCTTGGAAGGTTGTATTTTTCTAGGAAGTTGTCCATTTCTCCTAGGTTTCCCAGCTTGTTAGCATATAGGTTTTCATAGTATTCTCTAATAATTCTTTGTATTTCTGTGGGGTCCGTCGTGATTTTTCCTTTCTCGTTTCTAATTCTGTTGATGTGTTTTGACTCTCTTTTTCTCTTAATAAGTCTGGCTAGAAGCTTATCTATTTTGTTTATTTTCTTGAAGAACCAGCTCTTGGTTTCATTGATTTTTTCTATTGTTTTATTCTTCTCAATTTTATTTATTTCTTCTCTGATCTTTATTATGTCCCTCTGTCTGCTGACCTTAGGCCTCATTTGTTCTTCTTTTTCCAATTTCGATAATTGTGACATTAGACCATTCATTTGGGATTGCTCTTCCTTTTTTAAATATGCTTGGATTGCTATATACTTTCCTCTTAAGACTGCTTTTGCTGTATCCCACAGAAGTTGGGGCTTTGTGTTATTGTTGTCATTTGTTTCCATATATTGCTGGATCTCCATTTTAATTTGATCATTGATCCATTGATTATTTAGGAGCATGTTGTTAAAGCCTCCATGTGTTTGTGAGCCTTTTTGATTTCTTTGTACAATTTAATTCTAGTTTTATACCTTTGTGGTCTGAAAAGTTGACTGGTAGGATTTCAATCTTTTGGAATTTACTGAGGCTCTTTTTGTGGCCTAGTATGTGGTCTATTCTGGAGAATGTTCCATGTGCACTTGAGAAGAATGTGTATCCTGTTGCTTTTGGATGTAGAGTTCTATAGATGTCTAGTAGGTCCATCTGTTCTAGTGTGTCGTTCAGTGCCTCTGTGTCCTTACTTATTTTCTGTCTGGTGGATCTGTCCTTTGGGGTGAGTGGTGTGTTAAAGTCTCCCAAAATGAATGCATTGCATTTCACATATATTGGTGCTCCTGTATTGGTTGCATATATGTTTATAATGGTTATATCCTCTTGTTGGACTGAGCCCTTTATCATTACATAATATCCTTCTTTATCTCTTCTTACTTTCTTTATTTTGAGGTCTATTTTGTCTGATACTAGTATTGCAACACATGCTTTTTTCTCTCTGTTGTTTGCATGAAATATCTTTCTCTAACCCTTGACTTTTAATCTGTGTATGTCTTTGGGTTTGGGGTGAGTCTCTTGTAAGCAGCATATAGATGGGTCTTGCTTTTTTATCCATTCTATTACTCTGTGTCTTTTGATTGGTGCATTAAGTCCATTTACATTTAGGGTGATTATTGAAAGATATGTACTTGTTGCCATTGCAGGCTTTAGATTTGTGGTTACCAAAGGTTCAATGATAGCTTGTTTACTACCTTACTGTCTGACTTCACTCACTTATTGAGCTGTTAAAAACACAGTCTGATGATTATTTATTTCCCTTCTTTTTCAGCCTCCTCCATTCTTCATATGTTGGGTGTTTTTTTCTGTGCTCTTCTTAGGAGTGCTCCCATCTAGAGCAGTCCCTCTAAGATACCCTGTGGAGGTGGTTTGTGGGAGGCAAATTCCCTCAACTTTTGCTTTTCTGGGAATTGTTTAATCCCTCCTTCATAATTAAATGCTAATTGTGCTGGATACAGTATCCTTGGTTCAAGGCCCTTCTGTTTCATTGCATTAAATATATCATGCCATTCTCTTCTGGCCTGTAAGGTTTCTGTTGAGAAGTCTGATGATAGCCTGATGGGTTTTCCTTTGTAGGTGACCTTTTTATGCTCTCTGGCTGCTTTTCATACTCTGTCCCTGTCCTTGATCTTTGCCATTTTAATTATTATGTGTCTTGGTGTTGACCTCTTTGGATCCTGTCTCTCGGGAGTTCTGTGTGCCTCTGCAGTCTGAGCAACTATTTCCTCCCCCAGTTTGGGGAAGTTCTCAGCAATTATTTCTTCAAAGACACTTTCTATCCCTTTTTCTCTCTCTTCTTCCTCTGGTACCTCTATAATGTGGATATTGTTCCTTTTAAATTAGTCACACAGTTCTGTTAATATTATTTCATTCCTGGAGATCCTTTTATCTCTCTCTGCATCAGCTTCTATGCGTTCCTGTTCTCTGGTTTCTATTCGATCAATGGCCTCTTGCATCTTATCCATTCTGCTTATAAATCCTTCCAGAGTTTGTTTCACTTCTGTTATCTCCCTCTGGACGTCTGTAATCTCCCTCCGGACTTCATCCCTTACCTCTTGCATATTTCTCTGCAGCTCTGTCAGCATGTTTATGATTTTTATTTTGAATTCTTTTTCAGCGAGACTGGTTAGGTCTGCCTCTGCAGATCCTTTCTCAGGTGTAACTATTTTGGACTGGACCAGATGTTTTTGCCTTTTCATGGTGATAGCAGTGGCTGTAGGCAGGTTGTGGGTGTGTCAGCTGGGAGAAGAAAGTCCTTTCCTGCTTGCTGCATGCCTTACCCTTCTCCGCTGCCTGTGATGGTTACCTGCACTCCTGGAGCAGCCACTGGGTTAATCCCCTAAGCTGCTGTGGGCGGGGTGTCCGTCAGAGCAGCATGGAGCCCTGCGGGGAGTGGCAGGCATGCCAGGTGCGCTCCTCCGTGTTAGCGGCGACCCTGACAGGCAGCTGTGTGGCAGCAGCGGCCTTTGGGTCTGGCCCGGGCAGCTGTGCGCTGGGCTAGGATTCTGGTCAGCTGCTGGGAGCACACCTGCTCCCTCTGCTCAACTGCTCCCTCTGCTCAACTGCAGGTGCACGCAGGGCTCTTCCGCGTAGGCTTCTACCGGGCTCTGGCTTCACTGCCACCCATGCGCCTGAGCCACGCCCGGGCTGTTAGTTCATGCCGCTGCTTTCTAGCCCAATCCTCTCCTGTGGCACACGAATCTGCTCTCGGTTCCTTCCTGCGCTGCTGTCCCCGGTGTGCGCTGCCACTCTCCTGCTACTAGATCTGTGTGTCGGGGTCTGCGCCAGTTAGAGGAATGACTGGCAGGCTGCTTATTGCTGTGAGGGGCTTCAGAGCTGCCCTGAAGGTGTCTAAGTTTCCCCAGTATTCCCAAGTGCCGGGACAACTTCGTCCAGCTATGGGGTCCCTGTCTCTTTAAGACTTGCAGAAAGCACTCACTTTTCTTTTGTCTCAGGGGCGCCGGTTTCCGGGACCTGCCCACAGGTTTTGCTTTTCCATTTCTCTAATATCCAGCACCAATGCACCTTGTGTCTGCATTCTGGGTGCGGATTTCTAGAGCTGGTTGTTTAGCAGTCCTGGGCTTTCACTCTCTCCCCGTTCTGACTCCTTTCTTCCCGCCGGGTTTTGGGGTTGAGGAGCATTTGGGTCCCGCCTGGCCATGGCTTGTATCTTACCCCGTTCGTGTGATGCTGAGTTCTCACAGATGTAGATGTATCCTGGCTGTTGTACTGCATCCACTGGTGTTTCTTTTAGGAATAGTTGTATGTATTGTATTTTCATAAGCATATATGTTTTGGGGAGGAGATTTCCTCTGAACTACTCACGCTGCCATCTTCCCGTGATCCTCCCACTTTATTCATTTTAACTGCTGCATAGTATTCTGTGTTATGATGAAGTCATTTATTTTTCAACTAGTCATTGAGGAAAAGATGGATTGTTTCTACACTGTCACGATAACATACATTGTTCCAAGGGCATTAGTGTGCATGAACCACTCTGCTTGGGCTTAAGAGTTACTGTGTCATTGTGTTCATGAATTCAAACATTATATATATGGCCAAATTATTCTCAAAAGTAGTTGTATCAACACTATTCTTACCAATACTGAGTTAACAGTTCCCACTTCCCCATATCTCTACAAATATTGTTATCAAAAGAATCAGTGTCAAAAAAATTGATGGGCATAAGGTAATTTATGATAATTAAAGGAAAGTTTAATAAAATAATTAATGTTAAGTGGGGCAGGGTAGAGGGGAAGCACCTGGTATAGTGTGGCATCCTAGAGGTGTGACCATACCTGGGTCCTAAGGAATAAGGAAAGGGAGCACATCCTGGAACAAGAAAGAAAGACTTCATATGACAACTGCCTTGACAGGATCTATGAACTTTGGTCAAAGTACATAGTTCAGTCAAAGGCTAGTCCCACAAGGAGTGAGCCAGGGATATGAATGTTTGGATGCCAATCTCTAACTTTTCTCTAATCTCTTCTCAAGGCTCTTCAATAGTCCAGACTGAAAAGAGCTTGAGGGCAAAGCAGCCCACTGATGGGGTCCATACAGGTCAGCATCCTAGAGCAGGATGGAGATTTTGCCTGAAGGGGTAAATAGAAGACATGCAGAAAATCCCCTCCTCTAGCCTCTTAGCCTCATTTCTCTTATCCTTCATCCAGAAGAAAATATTTGTCTCCAAACACAGGGAAAGCACAAAATCCTATCACCTAGGTTAACAATTGTAGTGTTATATTAATGTGACTATACTCTAACCAAAACCCAAAAATTTTACCTGCCATACACACTCTTCATACAAGATACTGGAGATGATTTGCATACCTGTGATGACATTAAATACCAACAATTACCCTGGTGCCCTTTCTCCTCAGCAAAGAAGTGATTCCTGCACTCCTCAAATATATAAGTCATTCACTTTCAGAATCTTATGCTGGGAATGTTACTGGATTCACTTCTAGAACCAAATATTGTCTCACTCAAGGAGCCATAAGGAAGCAGGTGGCACACTTCAATTAGAATGATACAGGGAATTATTTACAAAGATTAAGCATGGTAAATGTAAACAAAAAAGATAGAGCGGTATTCCACGTCTGTTACTGCCCCTAGATCCCAAAGAGATAAGGGAACAGAGTAGTACCAGGAAATCAAAATGAAAAATATAGAGGGAAGGCTGTACTGAGAGGGTATTTTTTTCAAGGAATGAGATGATCCAGAGGCAATCACACAGGGAGGAAACAGGAGAGTAATTTCCCTGACATCACACTCCTCCCACTCTGGTATTCTGAATCAAACCAGAAGAAGAAGGACAAGGGAACCATTGATGCACTACACAAAGGACAGGTTCCTCAAGCAGGTAAGAGAGTTCATTCAGATTGGACAAACTGAACATATTTGGCTTATCAGACTCTTGCAAGATTTGTCAATAGGAGGGTTTTGACATGATCCTATTGCTTTAATTAACTACCTCATTGCCCTATAATTCATATAAAAGATTTTTACACATTATGAAAATTCAGGATTTCTCATCTGATATTTTCTTTGTTCATTTTTCCTTTGTCTTCTTTTTTCTTCTCAACACTGAACTTTCAAACCTCAGATCATGTAAAAACCTCTGGGGAGAGAAATTCAGGAAAACATCAGAAGTAACTCCCTCCCTCCTTTGTAGTCTACTGTGATATTTAACATGAAGCAGTGACTTAAAACCTATAGCACTTGATTGAATTTACTAGCTTAAAACTTTGTCTTTCCAAATAGTGCCTCATATAACACCATGAACCTAACAGATGTTCAATAAATCTCTAAATAAATAAATGCTCCACAAATAGCCTCAGGGTATTAACTTTCTGTTTCCCTGGAGCTCAGAACTGAGGTTGAAGCTAAAGATTTTGGAGTCCAACTATTTTTAGGTCTTAATTGAAGTTGTGAACATTGAAGAGCAGAGAGTACAGTTAAAATTTGGGAAACACCTATACTCCAGTGGCAATAAAAAGAGAAATAAATAAAAAGTAAAGAAAATAATGGAAAGTGAAGAAGGAAAAGCAGAAGAATGTACTGCCACATAAGTCACATGACAAATAGAAGAAGAAAGAGAATTGGGGAGCGGAGAAGGGTAGAGATGAAGAGGAAGAGGGAGAAGGAGAAGAAAGAAAAAGAAAGAGAAAGAGACCAATGTGAAATACTGAATATAGTATGCATTTATAGAAAACTTGTGATCAGCCATCCCATTTAAAAACAAGACTTTGGAGTAAATAAATCCATAAAACTGTGGAGCAATCTTACAGTTGTTACTTATACAGCTAAACCTAGATATTCATCTATAAATATGAATGAACAAATTCATTAAAACATAATGAAAATGAAAAACAGAAAAATAAGAACAAAAATAAACACAAAGAACAAACAACTCTAAAGGAAATAGACAATTCAGAAAATAAAAGATATTTTTTCATTATTCCATTGCAAGAAATCAATTAATGTAATCCATACAAAAGAGAGAATAAAACATATATACATATGTTTTGTTTCATATCCAAATATTTGTGAATTGTCCAGTTTTCCTTATACCTTTGACTTTCAGTTCATTCTATTGTGATCAGAAAAGGTACTTGGTATGATTTCAATCTTCGTAAACATGTAGACTTATTTTGTGGCCATATATACGATATATGCTAGAGAATGTTCCATGTGCCCTTGAGAACAATGTGTATTCTGCTGTTTCCCTGTGAGTCATGTTTCTGTGTCCCTGTAGGTCTTGTAATCTTTTATTGATTCTGAATATGATAATATGTCATGTTTCAATATCTGCAACATGTGTGATTTTATCACAGTTTTTATTCCTGATATTAGTTATTTGGCTTTAACTATTTCCTTCTCAATGAATTAACAACATCTGTCAATTTTACTAGTCATTTTAAAGACAAAATTTTTGACCATGCTGAGCTTCTTCAGTGAATTCTTGTTTTCCTTTTCCTTAAATACTGCCCTCCATTTGTGGCCTCCCTTCTATTTTATTTAGTGTGATATTAATGATTTTATCTAAATGTTAACATATGACCATACATTATTACTTTTCAACTGTTATTATTCTCTAACATTATACATTTAAGGTAAAAAAAATTCCCTCTGAAATCTACTTGAGCTGATTCCCATAATCCTTAATACACAATCATTTGTTTTCACTTAATTCAGAACACTTTCTGGTTTCTACTATGGTTTCTTTTTTTAATCTTATGGAATATGGATTTGTTATTTTTTTAATTTAAGAACATAAGAGGTTTACTGACTATTATTTTATTCTTTATTTTCAACTCAATTGCACTGAGGTCAGAGAACATATTTTGTACAACAAAAATCTTTTGAAATTTGACACTTGCATTATATTTACATATATGGTCATTTAAAAAAATATTTTGTGTTTGCTCCACAAAGGTATATTGTTTATTATTTGGATATAATATCATGTACATGTCTGTCACATCATGTTTGTTAATCATGCTTTATAAATCTGTATTATTTCTGAAATATTAAACCTACTTATCAATTTAGAGGGAAAGGCTGAAATTTCTTACCATGATTGTAGAATTCTTTTTTAACTTAGGGTTCTGTAAATTTTTACTTTATATATTTTGAGACAATGTAATCCAATGTTATTTAACACCCCAGTGTAACTATCATAGTGATAACAACACTTTTCTTTGTAATAACACTATCTTGAAATAATATTTTCCCTTTATGTATTGTTTCTGATAGTAATATCATTATATCAACCCAAATGGTTACTATTTGCATTGTTAAACTACTACACCCTTTTACTTTAGTCTTTCTGTATACTTATGTTCTAAGAATGCAGCTGTTATAAGTGATATATACTTGAAATATTTAAATCCATTGTGAGAAATTTCTATTTCCTGGAACACTTAGGCCACTTACATTTACTATATATTTAATTTAGATTTAATGCAAATTTGGTTTATATATTCCATTTAGTTTGTCCTATCTCAGGCAATCTTTGATTATTTTTTCCTTTCTTATTTTCTTCTAATCACAGGAAAAAATCAGTCGTAACTGTATGATGGTCTACTAGCTTAAAAGACATACACTTCATTTCTATTTTTTAGTTTTCTCAAGAAATTATCTCGTGAGTATCAAATTTACTCAATTATGAAGGTGAGCAACATATTTCCCTCCTACTAAAATCATATAAGGATTACAAAACACATTAGTTTCTTTAACCATGCACTTAGTTTTCCTCTTCAGTTGTGAATAATAGTTTCATTGAGTACATAGACTATCTGTTTCCTTCAGCACATTGAGAGTATTATTCCACTGGTATTGGACTTTCATCACTGCTGTTGAGAAGTCAACTATCAGTTCACTGGTAGCTATTTTCATAAATATGATTTTTCTTTAGAGGTCTTCTACATTTTCTTGTCTTTAGTGAAGTTTAATTTAATTAAGTGCACACAATTTCTTTTAATTTCTCATGCTCTGAATTTTTAAGGTTTCTTATACCTTTTAATATTTTTAATTAGTTTTAGAAATCTCCCAGTCAATATGCCCCTAAATTCTACTTCTACCCTTTCTCTTGTTCCTGTTAGCCTGATTAAAGAATAACACCTCGGTTACAAACATGGGACAAAGAGCAATTTTCTTAACTTGAAATGAGTTGGTCTTACATAGACAAATCAAAGTTACTGTTGAAAAGTGAACTATTATGTTGACTCTGGACTGATGGGCTGAGTTACTGATTATGTAAACAGAGGGTTCATCTGCAAAGGAAATTAAGGAAACAATCCCATTTACAATAAAAAATCAAAATGACTCAAATACCTAGTATGCTGAAAACTACAAAACACAGATTTTAAAAATTGAAGGGAAACAAATAAAAGATATTCCACAATAATGAATTAGAAGATTTGATGTTGTTAAAATGTCCATATTAGCAGAAGTAAATAACAGATTTAGTGCTATAGGCTCATAAAACACCCTATGACAGTTTTTACAGAAATAGCCAAGCAGTCCTAAAATCCATAGGAAACATAAAAGAAACCCCACAAAAGAAAACAATCTTGAGAAAGAACAACAATATTGGAGGCTTTGGAGGCTTCATATTTCATACTTTCAAAATTTATTACACAGCTAGAGTGATAAAAAATATGATACTAGTATAAAGACAGAAACATAGACCACTGAAACAGAATAGAGAGCCCATGAATAAACCCATGCATACAGGTCAACAGATCTTCAATAATGGTGCCAATAATGCACAATGTGGAAAGCATAGTCCCCTCAACAAATCTCCTGTGAAAGCTGAATAAACATGCAAAAGAATGAAATTGGATCCTAACCTTAATTACACCATACACAAAAATCAACTCAAAATTAATTTAAACATAAGACCTGAAACATTACAAATATTAGAAGAAAACATAGGAACAGCATCATGAAATTGGTATCAGCCATGATTTCCTGCATATGAAATCAAACCCACAGGCAACAAAAACAAAAAACATACAAGTGGGAATGTTTCAAACTAAAAGGTTTCTGCAAAGCAGAGCAAATAGTTAAAAGAATGAAAAGACAACCTAGGGCATAGGATAAAATATTGTAAACCATATATCAAATATGGGGTTAATATCCAAAATATTTATGGAACTCATATAGCTCAGTAGGAAGAGGAAAAAAACACTATAAATCTGATTAAAAATGGGTGAATAACATGAATAAACATTTCTACAAAGACATTCAGATCACCAACAGGAATGTGAAAAGATGCTTGATGTCTCTAATCATTATGAAAATATGAATCAAAACCACAATGAGATATGCTCTAACACCTTCAAGATGGTCATTATTAAAACAAGAAAAAAAACCATAAGCTTTGGACAGAATGTGGAGCTACTGAAGCTCTTGTTCACCACTGGTGGGAATGTAAAATGATAAAGCAACTATGGAAAATAGAAGGGAGTTTACAAAAAAATTTTTTTTCAAAGCTATCATTTGATCAAGAATTTCCACTTCTGGGTATTTACCCTAAAGAACTGAAATAAAGAGAAACAAGAATAGTTACAAATAAACTATCTAAACTCACAATTAACAAAACTAGAAAAAGAAGAACAAATGAAGCCCAAAGTTACTAGAAGGAATGACATAATAAGATCAGAGCAGAAATAAAGAAAATAGAGAAAGGTAAAACAATAGAAAAACATTAGTGAAACCAGGAGCTGGTTCTCTGAGAAAATAAGCAAAATAGATAAACCTCTAGCAGACTTATCAAGAAAAAAAGAGAGTGTACACACATAAACAAAATCAGAAATGAAGAAGGAATAATCACAACAGACACCACAGAAAGACAAAGAATTGTTAGAGAATACTATGAAACATTATATACCAATAAATTGGACAACCTAGGAGAAATGGATGACTTTCTAGAAAAATACAACCTTCCAAGACTGACCCAGGAAGAAACACAAAACCTGAACAGAGCAAGTACCAGCAATGAAATTCAATTGGTAACAAAAAAAAGGATATAAAAACAAAACAACAGGTAAACATGGCTTCACAGCCAAATTCTACCAAACATTTAAAGAAGAGCTAATGCCCATCTCTCTTAAAGCATTCCAAAAGGTAGAAGAAGTGGGAATACTTCCAAACTCATTCTATGAGGCCAGCATCACTCTAACACCAAAACCAGGCAAAGACACTACAAAAACAGAAAATTGTATACCAGCATCCTTGTTGACTATACATGAAAAAATCCTCAACAAAATATTAGCAAAGCAAATTCAAAAGTATTTCAAAAGTATCATCCATCATGCCTAAATGGGATTCATTCCAGGAATGGAAGGATAGCATAATATTAGTAACTCAATCAATCATATACCACATTATAAAAAGATAAAAACCACATGATCATCTCAATACATGTTTGAAAAGCATTCAGCAAAATTCAATATCTATTCATGATAAAAATTCTCAACAAAATGGGTATAGAGAGTACACACCTCAACATAATAAATGCCATATACAACAAATCCACAGCTAACATCATACTTAACCATGCAAGGTAAAAACTTGTCCTTTAAGATCAGGAACAAAACAAGGATGTCCATTCTCACCCCTCTTATTCAACATAGTACTGGACATCCTAGCCACCGCATCAGATAACACAAAGAGATAAAAGGCATACAAATTGGTAAGGAAGAAGTTAAACTGTCACTATTTGAAGATGACATGATATTTTACATAGAAAAGCCTAAAGAGTCCACTAAAAAACTATTAGAACTAATAACTGAATTCAGCATAGTTGTGGGATACAAATTAATACACATATCTGTTGCATTCCTATATATGAACAAAACAGCACAAAGAGAAATCAGAACAACTCCATTTACAATTGCATCAAGAAGAATAAAATACCTAGGAACAAACCTATTCAAAGAGGTGAAACACATATACTCTAAAAACTATAAGACACTCATGAGAGGAATTAAAGAAGGCATGAATAAATGGAAATCTATCCTATGCTCATGGATAAGAACACTTAATATTGTCAAAATGGCTATCCTGATCAAAGCAATTTACAATCACTACAATCCATACCAAAATGCCAACAGCACTTTTCAATGAAATAGAACAATTAGTTTTCATGTTCATATGGAACCATAAAAGACCCCAAATAGACAAAGCAATCCTGAGAAAGAACAAAGCTGGGGGGATTACACTCCCTGACTTCGAGCTATACTACAGAGCTATATTAATCAAAACAGTATGGTACTGACACAGAACAGACCCACAGATCAATGGAATACAAGAGAGAGCCCAGATATAAACCCACATGTATATGATCAATTAATATTTGATAAAGGGGCCATGAACATACAATGGGGAAGAGACATCCTCTTTAATAACTGGTGTTGGGAAAATTGGACAGTTACATGCAAGAGAATGAAACTGGATTACTGTCTAACTCCACATACAAAAGTAAACTCAAAATGATCAAAGACCTGAATGAAAGACATGAAACCATAAAATGTTTAGAAGAAAACACTGGCAAAAATCTCTTGAAAATAAGTATGAGCAGTTTTTTCCTGGACATATCTCCTGGAACAAGGGAAAAATAAACAATGAAAAAGTGGAACTGCATCAACCTAAAAAGCTTCTGTACAACAGAGGACACCATCAGCAGAACAAAAAGGCAACCTACAGTATGAGAGAATATATTTTTAAATCATTTGTCTGATAATGAGTTAATATCTGAAATATATAAAGAGCTCATATACCTCAATAGCAAAAAAAAACAAATAACCTGATTAAAAAATAGGTGGAGGACCTGAACAGACATTTTTCCAAAGAAGAAATACAGATGGGCAACAGGAACATGATAAGATGGTCCACATCTCTAATCAACAGGGAAATGCAAATCAAGACCACAATGAGATTATCAAATCACACTAGTCAGAATGGCCACTATCCAAAACACAAGAAATAACAAGTATTGGCAAGGATTTGGAGAAATGGGAACCCTCCTACACTGTTGGTGGGAATGTCAGTTGCCGCTGTGTCAATCTATCAAGGTTCCTCAAAAAACTAAAAATAGAAATACCATTCAACCCAGTAATCCCACTTCTATGAATTTACCCAAATAAAACAAAATCCTTGATTCAAAAAATATATATGCACCCCTGTGTTTATTGCTGCATTATTTACAATGGCCAAGATATGGAAGTAACCTAAGTGACCATCAATGGATGAACGGATAAAGAAGATGTGGTACATATACACAGTGGAACATTATTCAGCCAAAAAAAGGGAATCCTGACATTTGTGATAACATGGATGGATGGAGTGGGTATTATGCTCAGTGATATAAGCCAAGTGGAGAAAAACAAATACTATGTGATTTCACTTATTTGTGGAATATAAATAAAAAACAAAATAGAATGAACAAAACAGACACTCAGAAGGGACTGGTGGTTACCAAGTGGGAGGGTTTTAGCCAGGTGGAGGGGAGGGTGAAGGGGATAGAGTCACAAAAACTCTCCATAATAATGCAGGTTGTTCATGGAGATAGTTGTACAGCATGGAAAATACAACCAATGATTCTGTAACATCTTCCTATGTTGAAAGATAGTAGCTGTACTAGTGGAGGTGAGGATTTAATTGTATGAGTAACTGTTGAACCACTGTGTTGTATACTTGAAACTAATATAAGATTATTTATCATTTTTTAAAAATACACAGAGAAGATATATGAAATAAGTACGTGATAAACTTCCATGGCAACCAGGTAGCCTTATTCCAATGAATTAATTTTTCACTATACTGTGGTGCATATAATACACTATATAAGGACTCATGTACAAAATATATTTCTAAGAATACTAGTTATTCATTGAATCAGGGTAGTGAAATTTCACTGAAGGAAAGTGCTCACCACAATGTGGTATATGTAATATACTAGGTAAAGACTTGTATACAGATGTTTCTTAGAATCCTAGTTGTTTGTATGAACTAGGAAACTGTTATTTCAATGAAAAATGAGCTCACCACACTGTGGTGAATGGAATAAACTATGTATATACATACATAAGAAAGAAAAAAATAAAATAAGATTTTTCTCAGGTAAATATCACAACAAAAGACAACTGATTAAAGATGTCTCTTTATAAAAGAGTTTATCAGTACTTTGCACTAAAATGAACCAGATATTACAAGTAACACAGAAATATCATAAGGTAAGTAAGTCATGTTGCAGAATAACCATAAGTGTGCATACATGTATGCAAATGACTACACACACAAACTCATTAAAAAACAGTTGAGGGATACATTTCTGTGGAGATAAGATGGGCATTGAAGAGGCTAGGGGAAATGGAATTTTCTCCTTTTTTCCTTCTATATTTTGTGTGTTGTAATTTTTATGAGAAAAATATTCACATACTTAAAAAATAAGAGTCTGAAAAGCAAGGTTACAATAGCTTCCTTTTTGGATCTTACATAAGTTAATTTTTTCTATTCTCAGACTTAATTTTCCAGGATACATCATCTTCACCTCATAAGTCTGGTTTCACACTTCAGCCTACTGACCATTTGGATTTTTTTTTTTCATTTAAATCATAGCCTCTTTTTCCCAGGAAAATTATGAGGCATTGGGAAGTGCCTACAGGAACTCAACCGCAATGACAAGCACCATTAATGTTTGAGAAATGGTTCTAATTCTACTTTCCCCTATTGCTTCCTGCCAAACTAGTTTTCTGTGGCTTGCAGGGTGAAAAGATTAAAAATATATTTATAGTTCTACATCTTGTTCTTTTGATCAGAAGGGAATAAGCAACACTGTCTATTTTCCACTCTTATCTTTGAGTATAGGTTCTCTGAAACTGAGAGGTTGCATAATCATAAAATTTCCATGTGCTCTCAGAGAACCATTTTGAAATTTGCATTTTCTGGACCACACTACTATAAAACTCAAGTTGTATTTTGAAGTTACACTCTACATACATATGATTCATGGACATATTAAAAATGCACGAGCTTAGACATACAAGTCTTGTAAATGAAAGGGCCAACTTGGGGCTGGGTGTAATTAGTTAATGGAGGCAAATATTCCTTATTTGTTTCCATTATAAAATGCTAACTGGTTTCTGGTTTACAAGCAGACTGTAATACTAACAGAGTAATTGATTTCTATCCTCTGAATGATATAGATAAATTCTTCTAGAAGCTATCATACACAAAAATGTGACTGAATATGTCCTAGAAAGATGTTAGGCAGGATAAACATACAAACACTGAAGGAATAGTGAGGAACATAGAAGAAACCCAAGGAATAAAGTGGAAACCAGGAGGGAAATTACAAATAAAATGAAACTATGCTCTAACATTTCATATTCTCAGTATTAAAAACGTCAGAACACCACATTTAGTTTTATAATTTTATTTTAGTGTTGCATAGTCACAAAATTGGACATGTTTTATAGCAAGTTCTATATCTTTTACAATATTTATCAGGGTAATATGTAACCCATAGAAAAGGTTGGTCATTAAAATACAAGAGAGCTCATTCTTAATACAAAGGTTTGAAGCAGAAAAAAACTGACAAGTTAAGCTAGGTTTCTTTTACCTTTGCTAATAATGTATTTCTATGATAACATACTCTAAAAGTCTTAATCCTCAAATGCATATGTTCATGTGAGAGTGGATCTGTGTAAATACCTACACATACCCATCTTGCAATTTCTCTTAAAGATATGGTTTTTTAATACACTGACAAACAACTGAGCACAGATTCATGATGTTTTTAGACTCGGAATTTTAGTGTTAGTTTAAATATTATTTGAAGTAATTGGAACTGACTTTAGAATTCAATTAGTTTAAAGCTTCATCACTGATCATAAACATATCTTTTGTGGAACCCTTCAAAAATGTTTGAGGAATCTTACTTGACAAGGAGACCTGTCTTGCCTTTGAAACAATTCTAATTATTTGAAATTTGCTCTTCTCTTAGGACAAGAGTTTAATGTCACTTAACTCCTATAAATCCCATTTATACATTTTACTTCTTCCTTATGAAACAGTAATTCTCAAAGGGAGGTGACCACATTCCAGTGCATGTACTAAAATGATCAATTGGAATAATGTAAGAAAACATTTTAATTTATATTCATGTATTTGTTTTAATAAACAAACAAAAAGACAGAATATCAGTGGGGATAGCATACTAGGTACCTTAGAAAATCATTACCTTAATTTTAAAAAACCTTGGTAAGATTTTTCAGAATTATGGAAATTAAACACTTGCAGCAACTGGGGAGGGTTTAATTCATGAAAAAGCTGAATGTCAGTAAGAACAGGGAGTTTTTTTGGCATTTTAACTTGCTCTGTTCCTATCTTCCCTTCCCCAACTATGTGCTATCCTTGAAAATAAAAACCTGCAATTATCATAAAAACCAGCACCTTAATAACCAGTGGAATGAGGACAGAATTGGAACTCCTTCAAAGCCCCATTTTCAGAGAAATATCATTATTTAACCAATCTGCTGTGGTTTCCTGGAAGACCTCATTCTCAAGGAATCCATTTCATTGAAATGAGTCAGAGCTTGTTCAGTGAGAACAAATTTCCCTGGGAGCATTTGTCAAAAACAATCAGTAGCAAAGATTTAATATCACAGCTGCCTCAAATGGAAAATTAAGAATTGGTGTAGCTAACCAAAAAGCTTAAAAAGAAAACTGGAGAATGAGATCTCCATAGGGACCTTTTTCTTGGGAATCTAAAAGGCCTTGTGCCTATGTAGGATAGTACTAATGCTCAAGAAATATGAGAAATCTGTAAGCTCTCACCACTGGCTAACCTGGAGGCTTGGAACAAACATGAAGTAAGGGATGAAGCAATGAAGTGAACTCCCTGGCTGAGGTTTTAAGACATGTCATACCAACACAGAGCTGCTCAAAAAAGAAAAAGATACTTATCAGTTGCACGCATCCAAGGAAATCTCTATTCAACGTATACTGGCAACAAAGCTAACTGAGCAGACTTCCGTGACCACACAAAAAAAAGAATATACAAGTTAAAGAATTACTTTTGAAAAGTCAGTAAACAGCAGCATCAATGAACAACAATAACTACAAAACCTGGAGACAGGAAACAATTTGACTTCTGTAGTAACTAAGATATAAAAACTATCCAGTTTTTGACAAAAAAATGTAGAAGAATGAAAAAGAACAAGAAAAGATGTCCCAGAGACAAGATTATAAAAATGGGCAGAAAGTGTATCTGAGAAAGAAAAGATATTGGACTTATAAAAGAAAGACTACAACAGCTACTGTAAAATTGTTCAAAGAATCATTGGAAACCATGTCTAAAGAACTACAAGAAAGTAGGAAAATGTTGACTCACTAAATAGATAAAAATCAATAAAACATGGAAATCATTTTTTAAAATCCTAAAATAGAAACTATGGTGAAAAAGAACAACTGAAAAATCAATAAAGGAGCTTGACAGCAGAACTGAGAAGGCAAATCAAAGAAGTAGTGAAATTGCAGATAATTGGGATTATTGAATCTTACAATGAGAAAGAAAATAATCAAAGAAATTTGAAGCAACTATGACACCTGCGCACAAACAAGCATACCTACATAGGCACAGTGAGAGTCCCGTGAACGGAACAAGAGAATGTGGCAGAGAATATATTTGGAGGAAAAAAATTGAATGAAGTCTTTCTGAATGTGATAAAATACATAAATTTACTCACAAAAAAAGATCAACAAGATGAGGGATGACACAAAAGAGATCCTCACAGAGACACATTATAATCAAGCAGTTGAAAAATGAATACAGAGTATTTAAGGCAGCAAGAAAAGAGTGACACATCATGTATGAGGGATGTTCAATAAGATTAATAGCTGATTTCTCATCAGAAACAATGCAGGCCACAATGCAGAGGTATGACATCTTCAACATGTTAAAGAAAAAGACTGTAAATACACAATTTCATATACAGCAAAAGAAAATCTTTGAAAATAGGAGAAAAATAAGATATTCACAAATAAAAGCTAAGAGAATTTGTCACTAGCAGACTTTACTTATAAGAAATAGCAAAATTAGTCCAACAGGTGTCTGAAGTTAATAGGTAACAGATAATACTTGAATCCACATAAAGAATTAAGAACACAGATAAATGTAACTATGTAGGTAAATATGAAAGATAATATCAACATATTTTTGGCTTATAACTATTACCTGCTATGTAATTTAAAAGACAACTATGTAAGGCAATAATTATATATCTGTGTTGATAAGCATAAAAGGTACAGAACTAGTAATTATTATGAAATAATATCACAAAAATGGGGGGAATAAAATGGAGCTACATACAAGCAAAGCTTAATATATGATTAAAATTGTACCATTATTACAGTACCTGAAATAATACTGTTATAAATTAAGATGTTAATTTTAACCACCAGAGAGCCACTAAAAAAGTCAAAACAAAGGACAAGAAATGACCATGATGTGATGGTTAATTTTAATGGTCAACTTTACTGGGCAAACAGGGTGCCCAGGTAGTTTTTCAGAAATTATTCTGATATCTCTATGTGTAAAGGGTATTTTTGGATGAGATTTTTATACCATTAGATTAGGTAAAGCAGATCACCCTACCTAATGTAAATAGCCTCATCCAATCTGTTGAAAGCCTGAATAAAATTGAAAGGTTTACTCTCCCCTGAGTAAAAGAGAACACTTCCTACTGAAAAACTTTTAAATTCCAATTGAAGGATCAACTCTTCCAGGGTCTCAAGCTTGCTAACCTTTGAAACAGAACTTCATGACATGGCTCTCCAGATTGCTGACCTACCCTCAGGTCTTGGAACTTAACAACTTACATAATTTTGTGAGTCAATTCCTTACAATAACTCTCTGGAGGACCCTGACTAATACAAATTATAATGAAATACTAGAAAATATTTATTTATTTTAACTCAAATAAGTCAAATAAGTTACTATTACCTTAATAGTAACAACATTAAATGTAAATAGATTAACTATTACAAGCAAAGGACAGAGATTGGCAGAATGGATCTAAAATGTTATTAAACTATACACTCTTAAGAATAGATGTACTTTAGAATCAAAGACACAAACAGCTTAAGTATAAAATTATAGGAAAGAGATACACCTTATAAGTAGTAACTTAAGGTGGGCTGGAGTGTCTACAGTAATATAAAACAAACTAGACTTTAAGACTAAAACTATTACTAGAGACAAAGAAAATCTTTTTATTATGACAAAGGGGTCAATATATAAAGAATATATAACAATTATAAGTCTTTACACCTAAAAAGAGAGTTCCAAAAAACATGATGCAAATGTGCAGAAATGAAGGAACAAATACACCAGTCAACAATAGTTGGAGACTTAAATATTACACTATAATAATGGAGAGAACAACTACACAAAAGAACAAGGAAACAGAAGAATGGAACAATACTATCAACTTAATCTGAAAGACATCTGTAGAACACTCCATATCACAACAGAGATATATATGTTCTTTTATGTTGTAGCATAGATTCATCTTGGAAATTATTCCATGTATCCTTTAGAAGAATATATTCATCGATATTAAAAAAGAAATCAGATCTTATATATATGACCATTTATTTTAATAAAGTAGAAAAATAAGACCACAACTTAACTCAAAGTAAGCACTAGGAAGAAACCAATAAAAATTACAGTGGGAATAAATGAAATCAAGAATAGAAAAGTTGATTCTTTGAAAAATTTAACAATACTGACAAACATCTGGCTAGAATGAACAAGAAAAACGGTAGAAGACAAATTGCTAAAATCAGGAATGAAATACGGATCATTATTACTTACCTTACAGAGGCAAAAAGGATTACACAGAAGTACAATGAGCAATTTTATGCCAACAAATTATATAAACTGCATGAAATGGCCCAATTCCCCAAAAGACATCTTACTTGAAACAGAAAATCTATATAATGTATATTAAATCAAAAGACTGAAGCAATAAACAAAAGTTTCACACAAAAAAAGGCCAAACACCAGATTTCTTCACTGGTGAATTCTAGGAAATATTTAAAGAATAATTCATAACAATTCTTCACAAACTATACTAAAATATAAAAGAGGAATCACTTCCCAACTCAACCTATGAGGCCACTATTACCCTAACACTGACAAATAAATAACAAGAAGAAAACTACAGACCAATATTTCTTATGAATAAATACACAAAAGTCCTCAAGAAAATATTAGCAAACCTAATTCAACAGCATAATAAAAGCATTGACTCCATAACCAAATAGGATTTATCCCAAGACTGCAAGGTTATACCAACATACAAAATAA
Source organism: Manis pentadactyla (assembly GCF_030020395.1). Lineage (NCBI taxonomy): Eukaryota > Metazoa > Chordata > Mammalia > Pholidota > Manidae > Manis > Manis pentadactyla. The sequence continues at coordinate 124,313,775 of NC_080038.1, forward strand.
ATCAATACAATAAACCATATTAATATAATAAAGGAGAAAATGCACATGATATCTCAACAGATGCAGAAAAAGCACTAGACAAAATCCAATACGATTTCATGATAAAAACACTCAATAAACTAAATACAGAAGGGAGTTTTCTCAACCTGGTAAAGGGCATATATGAAAAATCCACAGCTATCATCATACCTAAATAGTTTATTTTTAGGACAGAAAGCTTTCCCCCAATATCAGGAACAATATATGGATATCTGCTCTTGCTATGTCTATTCAACATTATACTAGAGGTCTTAATTGCCAGGAATTTAGGCAAGAAAAATAAAATAAAATAATAGGCATCCAAATTGGAAATGAAGATATGAAAGTATCTAGATTTGCAAATGACATTATAAAGGCGAAATCCTTTAGAATCCACAAGAAAACTACTACAGCTAATATTAAATGATCTCACCAAAGTTGTAGGATATAAGAGCAATATACAACAATGTTATTTCAATATGAAAGCCATGAATAATATAAAAATAACATTAAATAAACAATTGCACTTATAATAGTATTGAGGAAAATTACTTCAAGAAATGCAACACGTGGACACTGAAAATTACAAAACATGGCTAAAGACACCCACAGTTCATGGATTTGAAGATTAATATTGATAAAATGGCAATATCCAAAATTGATATACAGATTTAACTAAACCCCTGAAAGGAGCTGTGGGAGAGGATGAGAGAAGAGACTGTGAATGTCTACAGGGTTTCATTTCAGGGATGATTAAAATGTTTTGGAAATTCAAAATACCAACAGCATTCTTCAACGAACTGGAACAAATAGTTTCAAAATTCATATGGAACCACAAAAGACACAGAATAGCCAAAGCAATCCGAGAAGGAAGAATAAAGCAGGGGGGATCTCACTTCCCAACTTCAAGCTCTACTACAAAGCCACAGTAATCAAGACAATTTGGTACTAGTACAAGAACAGACCCATAGACCAGTAGAACAGAATAGAGAGTCCAGATATTAACCCAAACATATATGGTCAATTAATATATGATAAAGGAGCCATGGACATACAATGGGGAAATGACAGCCTCTTCAACAGCTGGTGTTGGCAAAACTGGACAGCTACATGTAAGAGAATGAAACTGGATCATTGTCTAACCCCATACACAAAAGTAAATTTGAAATGGATCAAAGACGTGAATGTAAGTCATGAAACTATAAAACTCTTAGAAGACAACATAGGCAAACATCTCCTGAACATAAGCATGAGAAACTTCTTCCTGAATGCATCTCCTCAAGCAAGGGAAACAAAAGCAAAAATGAACTCATGGGACTACATTAAACTAAAAACTTTCTGTACAGCAAAGGACACCATGAAAAGAACAAAAACGCATCCTACAGTATGGGAGAATATATTTGTAAATGACATATCCAACAAGGGGTTAACATCCAAAATATATAAAGAACTTACACATCTCAACACCCAAAAAGCAAATAGCCCAATTAACAAATGGGCAAAGGATATGAAAAGACACTTCTCCAAAGAAGAAATTCAGATGGCCAACAGACACATGAAAAGATGCTCCACATCACTAGTCATCAGGGAAATGCAAATTAAAGCCACAATGAGATATCACCTTATACCAGTAAGGAATTGCCACCATCCAAAAGACAAACAACAACAAATGTTGGCGAGGATGTGGAGAAAGGGGAACCCTCCTACACTGCTGGTAGGAATGTAAATTAGTTCAACCATTGTGGAAAGCAATATGAAGGCTCCTCAAAAAACTCAAAACAGAAATACCATTTGACCCAGGAATTACACTCCTAGGAATTTACCCTAAGAATGCAGCAGTCCAGCTTGAAAAAGACATATGCACCCCTATGTTTATCGCAGCACTAGTTACAATAGCTAAGAAATGGAAGCAACCTAACTGTCCATCAGTAGATGAATGGATAAAGAAGAGGTGGTACATATACACAATGGAATATTACTCAGTCATAGGAAGAAAACAAAGCCTACCATTTGCAATGGTATGGATGGGGCTGGAGGGTATTGTGCTCTGTGAAGTGGGCCAGGAGGAGAGGGACAGGTATCAAATGATTTCACTCATCTGTGGATTATAAGAACAAAGAAAAAACTGAAGGAGCAAAACAGCAGAAGTCTCAAAGAACCAAGAATGGACTAACAGTTACAAAAGGGAAAGGGACTGGGGAGAATGGGTGGGAAGGGAGGGATGAGGGGGGAAAAAAAGAAAGGGGGCATTACGATGAGCATGCATAATGTGGGTGGCATGGGGAGAGCTGTACAACACAGAGAAGACAAGTAGTGATTCTACAACATCTTACTACGGTGATGGACAGTGACTGCAATGGGGTATGTGGGGGGAACTTGGTAATGGGGGGAGTCTAGTAAACATAATGTTCGTCATGTAATTGTAGATTAATGATACCAAAAAATGTATTGAAATTGGAAAGTAGAGAGAGTTGCACAACTTCATGATTTAAAAATCACTACATTGTGGATTTTAAAAAGGTGAATGTTATGCTATATGAATTATTACTTAAAAAATAAACTTTCTTAAAATAAATAAATAAATAAACTTTCTTATTATTTGACTCAATACACATTGCGAATGCATACTCAAACTATTTTTACTAAAGTAAAAAATATTATATCACAGCCACATCTTATCAATAGCTCACATTTACCTTGTGGTTAATTTACTCAGTACTTGCCATCATGTCTCCTATCTTGTCAACCACTATCACCACTGGCACTACCAGAAGATGTTTGTGTACACAGATGTTGACAATGTGGTTATTCTATCTTACATGGAACTAAAAACACGAAAACATTCCTTGCTATGAAGATAGGCAATTAGATAAATGAGTAACAAACCAAAGTGCTAACTGGTATTTTTCAGAAGACAAATTAGCACCGTTGCTGTGGAAAAAAAAAAAGGCTAAATGCTCACAAAACTATTTATTCTTCCTGGGCATACAAACTATTTTTTCCAACCCCTTTTCATCTAAGTGGAACCATTTGACTAGTCATACTCGGGGAAAATAATACATAATACTCCCAATCCCTGGTTGTTAGAATGTTCTATGTGATCATTCCTGGTCTTCCATTGTGCTCATTGATGTATGTGGAGGATCCAGTGGAGCACACCAAAGCTCTGGGGAATGTTGAGCCCCTAGATAGAAGGATTCATGATGACTTAATGCTATGGACTGAATGCTTGTATAAACACAGAATGTTCACATGTTATTATCCTAAACCCCATTATAATGGTATTAAGCGATGGGGCATTTGGAAGGTAATTAGTTCATGAGGGTGGAACTCTCCTGAATGGGATTACTACACTTATAAAAGAGACCTCAGAGAGTTTTCCTGCTTTTTCCACTATATGAGGATACAATGAGAGAGTGGCTATCCACAGCCCAGAAGAGGATCCGAACCAGAATTTGACTATGCTGGCACACTGTTCTTGGACTTAATACTTCCAGAACTGTGAGAAATAAATTTCTGTTGTTTATAAGTGACCCAGGCTATGGTACCCTCTTATAACATCCCAAACTGACTAACACACTGAGACATCATAGATAGAGAGCCACCAATGAGAACCACCCAAACCATAATTTCCACACTGGATTCTTCATGACTAAAAAATGAACTTTTACTGTGTTAATGAAATCAGGCATGGTTATTACAACCATTAGTGCAATCATATTCATGAAAAATTATATACGGAAGTTAGGGATTTTTTACAAGTCACCCCACTAAACTGTATGAAGCTTTTAGGTACAAGAATAAGAAATAAATAGATATTTATACCTGTAAAATATTTCTGACCCTGTCAAGATGTCCAGAATTATTTGTGGATCCTTTTTTTACTTGGGCTGGAGAAATAAGCCAATGTTCGATTTAGCAGTGATTGGGGGATGGAGGGGAATTGAATCTTACTGAGTAAGATACTTAATTTATATGTAAATACTTGTCTCTTTAAAACTTTAACACTTAGAAAAATACAACAGATTAAAAATGGCGGTGTGAGAGGAGAGACAGAGGCTTCCTCCTAAAATTGCATATAATACAAAAATATAATTAATACAACTGATCCTGAAAGAGCAACAGGAAAGAGGACTACACCAGACTGCATACACCTGGAGAAAAGAGCAGAACTCACGGAGCATGGTAATGTACCAAAACTGTGGCCCAGTGGGACCCAAGCCCTTCCCCCAGCCCAGCTCAACAGCTGGAGGAAGAGAAATGGAGCAGGGAGGGAGTGGAGGCCTGGGAGTGCTGAATACCTAATTCAGGAGATCTGCTCTGGGAGCACAAACCTACATTTCAAGGTGCTTTCATGATACTCTCCTAACTAGGGGATTGGAAAGCTATGACAGGAAGAATTCCTGGAGAGACTGAGATTCCACCACTTGTGGAAAGCAGGGACCCATATCCAGCTTCTCTGGGACAAAAGAAAGTGGGCAGTCTGAGAGACTTCATAACAATGAAGCCCTTAGCAAGAGAGCTGCTAAAGGGGCAGGGATTGCACAGAGCTTACTGCTCAGGAGAAAGGGCAGGTAGACAAAACTGTCCCAGTGCACTCTGCCCAGCAAGCTTGGAGCTTTCACGATTTTCAGGTGTTCCCGCTCCCTGGCTGGCTACACAGCTTCAAGGACCCCCTCCGTGATAGGCAGCCTACTGTGCCTTTCTCCCAGCCAGCCCCACCTGGTGTGCAAACCGGCAAGCCCTACCCCACTGTTGGACCAGTCAGAGGTGAGATCTGTCTACAGCAAATACAAACGCACAGCATAGAGGCTTACACCTCTGTGCTTGGCTCACTGGTTCAGGCAGTGGAGACAGGCATAACAGCAGGGAAGCAGGAAACAGCTCTTTCCTCCCCCCAGGCACCAGCAGCACTCCTCTGTGACCCCCAAGATTGCTTCAGGGGCTGAGCAGCTCCAAAGAGTAGAGCTTCTGGGCACTAGAGGGTGCCATATACAAATATGAAACGCCAAAAGAACCTGGTTTAGAGTAAAATTATTGATAGAACTCGAGAAAGATGACATGGACCTCATGACTCTTCCTGAAATGGAGTTCAAAATAAAAATCATTAACATGCTAAAGGAGGTACAGAAAGTTATTCAAGAACCCAGGAATGAATTCCGGTTGGAGATCCAATAATTGAAGAGCACAATGGAGGGTATTAAAAGCAGATTGGATATGGTGGAAGAGATGAAAATAAAATATAAACTAGAGAAGAGGAATACAAAGAAGCTGAGGCACAGAAAGAAAAAAGGATCTCGAAGAATGAAAGAATATTGAGAGAACTGTGTGACCAATCCAAATGGAACAATATTTGCATTATAGGTGTACTAGAAAAAGGAGAGAGAGAGAAAGGGTTAGAAAGTGTCTCTGAGGAGGTAGTTGCTGAAAACTTCCCCAAACTGGGGAAGGAGGTAGTCTCTCAGGCCATGGAGATCCACAGATCTCCCAACACAAGGGACCCAAGGAAGAAAACACCAAGACATATAGTAATTACAATGGCAAATATCAAAGATAAGTACAGACTATTGAAAGAAGCCAGAGACAGAAATAAGATCACATACAAAGGAAAGCCCATCAGGCTAACATCAGACTACTCAGCAGAAACCTTACAGGCCAGAAGGGAGTGGCATGATGCATTTAATGCAATGAAGCAGAAGGGCCTGGAACCAAGATTACTTTATCTGACAAGATTATCATTTACATTTGAAGGAGGGATTAAACAATTTCCAGATAAGCAAAAGCTGAGAGAATTTACCTCCCACAAACCATCTCTACAGTCTATTTTGGAGGGACTGCTATAGATGGAAGTGTTCCTAAGGTTTAATAGCTGTCACCAGAGGTAATAAAACCATAGTAATGAAAGTAGAACAGCTAATTTCTAAGCAAATGCAAAATGAAATTAACTATCCCCAAAGTCAATCAAGGGATAGACAAAGACTACAGAATATTATACCTAATATATAAATAATGGAGGAGGAAGAAATAGGAGGAGAAAAAGAAAAGAACCTTTAGATTGTGTTTATAATAGCATATTAAGTGAGTTAAGTTAGACTCTTAGATAGTAAGGAAGTTAACCTTGAACCTTTGGTAACCACGAAACTAAAGCCTGCAATGGTAATAAGTACATACCTATTGATAATCACCCTAAATGTAAATGGAATGAATGCACCAATCAAAAGACATAGAGTCGCTGAATGGATAAAAAAACAAGGTCCATCTATATGCTGTCTACAAGAGACTCACTTTAAACCCAAAGACTAAATGTGAAGGGATGGAAAAAGATATTTCATGCAACTAATAAAGAGAAAAAAACAGGAGTTGCAGTACTTGTAAAAGACAAAATAGACTTCAAAACAAAGAAAGTCACAGGAGACAAAGAAGGACATTACATAATGATAAAGGGGTCAATCCAACAAGAAGATATAACCATTATAAATATCTATGCTTCCAACACAGGAGTACCCACTTATGTGAAACAAATACTAACTGAATTAAAAGGGGAAATAAAATGCAATGCATTCATTCTAGGAGACTTCAACACTCCACTCACTCTGAAGGACAGATCAATCAGACAGAAGATAAGTAAGGACACAGAGGCACTGAACAACACATTAGAACAGATGGACCTAACAGACATCTACAGAATTCTACACCCAAAAGCAGCAGAATACACATTCTTCTCCAGTGCACATGGAACATTTTCAAGAATAGATCATATACTAGGCCACAAAAAGAGCCTCAGTAAATTCAAAAAGATTGAAATTGTACCAACCAGTTTCTCAGACCACAAAGGTATGAAACTAGAAATAAATTACGCAAAGAAACTGAAAAATCCCGCAAACACATGAAGGCTTCACAACATGCTCCTAAACAACCAATGGATCAATGACCAAATAAAAACAGAGATCAAGCAATATATGACAACAATGACAACAATAATTCAACACCACAAAACCTGTGGGACATAGCCAAGGCCATGCTTAAAGGAAAGTATATTGCAATACAGGCCTACCTCAGGAAAGAAGAACAATCCCATATGAGCAATCTAAACTCACAATTAATGAAACTAGAAAAAGAAGAACAAATGAGGCCCAAAGTCAGTAGAAGGAGGGACATAATAAAGATTAGAGCAGAAATAAATAAAATCGAGAAGAATAAAACAATAGAAAGAATCAATGAAAGAAAGAGCTGCTTCTTGGAGAAAATAAACAAAATAGATAAACACCTAGCCAGACTTATCAAGAAAAAAAGAGAGTCTACACACATAAACAGAATCAGAAATGAGAAAGGAAAAATCACAACAGACACCACAGAAATACAAATAATTATTAGACAATACTATGAAAAATTATATGCCAACAAACTGGATAACCTAGAAAAAATGGACAACTTTCTAGAAAAATACAACCTTCCAAGGCTGGCTAAGGAAGAAACAGAAAATCTAAACAGACCAGTCACTAGCAATGAAATTGAACTGGTAATCAAAAAACTACCTAAGAATAAAACTTCTGGACCAGATGGCTTCACTGCTGAACTTTATCAAACATTTAGTGAAGACCTAATACCCATCCTCCTGAAAGTTTTCCAAGAAATAGAAGAGGAATGAATCTAAACTCATCCTATGAGGCCAGCATCACTCTAATACCAAAACCAGGCAAAGACACCACAAAAAAAGAAAATTACAGACCAATATCCCTAATGAACATAGATGCAAAGTACTCAACAAAATATTAGCAAATCGAATTCAAAAATACATCAAAAATATCATCCATCATGATCAAGTAGGATTTATTCCAGTGATGCAAGGATGGTACAACATTCGAAAATCCATCAACATCATCCACCACCTTAACAAAAAGAAGGACCATAACCACATGATCATCTCCATAGATGCTGAAAAAGCATTTGACAAAATTCCACATCCATTCATGATAAAAACTCTCAACAAAATGGGTATAGAGGGCAAGTACCTCAACATAAATAAGGCCATATATGACAAACGCACAGCCAACATTATACTAAACAGCAAGAAACTGAAAGCTTTTCCTTTAAGATTGGAAACAAGACAAGGATGCGCACTTTCCCCACTTCTCTTCAACATAGTACTGGAGGTCCTAGCCACGGCTATCAGACAACACAAAGAAATAAAGGCTTCCACATTGGCAAGGAAGAAGTCAAACTGTCCCTGTTTGCAGATGACATGATATTGTACATACAAAACCCTAAAGAATCCACTCCAGAACTGCTAGATCTAATATCAAATTCAGCAAAGTTGCAGGATACAAAATTAATACTCAGAAATCTGTAGCATTCCTATACACTAACAATGAAGTAGCAGAGAGAGAAATCAGGAAAACAATTCCTTCACAATTGCATCAGAAATAATAAAATATCTAGGGGTAAACCTAACCAAGGAAGTGAAAGACCTATACTCTAAAAACCACAAGACACTCATGAGAGAAGTTAAGAAGATACCAATAAATGGAAACACATCCCATGCCCATGAATAGGAAGAATTAATATTGTCAAAATGGCCATCCTGCCTAAAGCAATCTATAGATTCAATGCAATCCCTATCAAAATACCAACAGCATTCTTAAACGACCTAGAGAACACTGTCCTAAAATTCATATGGAACTGCAAAAATCCTCGAATAGTCAAAGTAATCCTGAGAAGGAAGAATAAAGCAGGGGGAATTACGCTCCCCAACTTCAAGCTCTACTGCAAAGCCACAGTAATCAAGACAATTTGGTACTGGCACAAGAACAGACCCATAGACCAATGGAACAGACTAGAGAGCCCTGATATAAACCCAACCATATATGGTCAATTAATATATGATAAAGGAGCCATGGACATACAATGGGGAAATGACAGCCTCTTCAACAGCTGGTGTTGGCAAAGCTGGGCAGCTACATGCAAGAGAATGAAACTGGATTATTGTTTAACCCCATACTCAAAAGTAAACTCGAAATGGAATAAAGACTTAAATGTAAGTCATGAAACCATAAAACCCTTAGAAGACAACATAGGCAAACATCTCCTGAATATAAGTATGAGCAACTTCTTCCTGAACGCATCTCCTTGAGCAAGGGAAATAAAAGCAAAAATGAACTCATGGGACTACATCAAACTAAAATTTTCTGTAGGGCAAAGGACATCATCAACAGAACAAAAAGGCATCCTATAGTATGGGAGAATATATTTGTAAATGACATATCTGACAAGGGGTTAACATCCAAAATATATACAGAACTTACATGCTTCAACACCTGAAAAGCAAATAACCCAAGTAACAAATGGGCAGAGGATATGAAGAGACTGCTCTCCAAAGAAGAAGTTCAGATGGCCAACAGACACATGAAAAGATGCTCCACATCACTAATCATCAGGGAAATGCAAATTAAAACCACAATGAGATATCACCTCACACCAGTAGGGATGGTCAGCATCGAAAAGAGTAAGAACAACAAATGTTGGCGAGGATGCGGAGAAAGGGAACCCTCCTGCACTGCTGGTGGGAATGTAAGCTAGTTCAACCATTGTGGAAAGCAATACGGAGGTTCCTCAAAAAACTAGAAATAGAAATACCATTTGACCCAGGAATCCCACTCTTGGGAATTTACCCAAAGAATACAACTTCTCAGATTCAAAAAGACATATGCACCCCTATGTTTATTGCAGCACTTTTTACAATAGCCAAGATATGGAAGCAACCTAACTGTCCATCAGTAGATGAATGGATAAAGAAGATGTGGTACATATACACAATGGAATACTATTCAGCCATAAGAAAGAAACAAATCCTACCATTTGCAACAACATGGATGGAGCTGGAGGACATTATGCTCAGTGAAATAAGCCAAGCAGAGAAAGACAAATGCCAAATGATTTCCCTCATTTGTGGAGTATAACAATGAAGCAAAACTGAAGGAACAAAACAGCAGTGGTCTCAAAATCCAAGAAGGAACTAGTGGTTACCAAAGGGGAGGTGTGTGGGAGGGCGGGTGGGGAGGGAGGGAGAAGGGACTGAGGGGTATTATGTTTAGTACACATGGTGTGGGGCATCACGGTGAGAACAGTGTAGCACAGAGAAGGGACATATTGGATCTCTGGCAACTTGTTGCATTGATGGACAGTGACTGCATTGGGGTATTGGTGGGTACTTGATAATATGGGTAAATGTAGTAACTACATTGTTTTTTCATGTGAAACCTTCATAAGAGTGTATATCAATCATATCTTAATAAAAAATTTAAAATAAATAAATAAAAAGAAAAATACAACAGCATTTATCCTCAATTATTCACATACAGAGAACATCTACCTAGCTGGTACACAGAGAGCCACAGCCAAGCATTTCAAATCACCATGTGGTTCTTGTCTGCTTTGCAGGTACGGTTCCTACAGAGGAAAAAACCTAAATTTATAAGCAAAATACCATCTTAAGAGGATGAGGGATTCACTAATTGGTGGATGGACAGCATCTGAAAAACCAATTAGAAGGTTTTTGCAACAGTAAAAATAGGTCTAAGTCCTCAATTACAAAGGTAGCAGTAGAATATAGAGTAAGTGGGCAGAACTTAATCAAGAACTAGGTAAGTATCATAAAAGAACAATCCATGTTCCCTGCAGTGGTTTCAACATGGAGACTGGAGGAATGATAAATATTAAAATGGTATTTAGAAATAAGAAGGGGAAGATACATTGGTAGGGGCTAAGATAATGAATTTGGAAACCATTCACAAGGAAAATATATTTCAAGTTATGAAAATGGGAGAGCTTTCTGAGGAAATCAAAAAACATAGTATAGAACATACAGTTACCCACATAAAGATGGAAGGCATAATGTCAGCAAGAATAGGGTAAAGGTAATTCTCAAGTGTTCAGTAGCTAAAGAAAGCCTATAAGTGTGTAGGATGCCTACTGTTAACAAGTAAAAGTCAGCCTGGGGGAATTACGTAGAGCTTGAATTAATTTCTTAATATTGTAGAGAAAAAAGTATGCAAGCAACTGTGATCTGCTAATATACTATATTATTATTTTAACAAATTGGTAATGGATTTGAAAATAGAATCCTATCATATTCGTTCAAGTTGACTGAAAAATGTATATGCATAGAATAAGAAAAGTAATCCCAAGTGGTATGTTTTGGAAAGAAAGCTTAAATAGATAAGAACATTTTTTCACCCTTTTACCCTTTTTATTTGTTGCCTTGTATAAGTAATAACAACAGTCATTGTAAGTGAAACATGGGGATGACAGCAAGGTATCAGAAAAACAAAATCAAAACTACTTTATGAAAAGGAAATTCAGAAACATTCACAAGAAGTGAATGAAATTAGCCAGCTGTACTTACTAATTCCTATCTTTAAGGTTTTGAAGATTGATAAAGAAGAAAGGAAAAACACTTTCAAAGCCTCACCAGTACTGAGGCAGTTTAGACCCCCACTAAATGGCCCTTTGTTTAGCAGAGCACATTAATGAGTCTTTGGATATATAAAGATATCGATGATCCAGTAGAGAATAGAACTATATATTGTTCTGCAAAATCAGGGAAGGGGAGTTGGGTTACTTCTCTTAGATTGGGGGCATATTATGATGAATTAAAGGACCTGATAACAGATGATTGAAGAGGTGTGAAGAGAGTCATGGAGTAGTCAAGAAGATAGAAGGGTTGTGACTGCATAAAAACATATAAGGTGAGATAATACCATTGTACCACTGGGCAAGTGGCATGGACTTTTACAAAGAATAATGCTTAATAATTCAAATCTAAGTAATAAGCATTGTTACAATGAAAACTTCCTGTTCAATAAGTGAAACTGTCTACAGTACAGTGTTACAACTAGTACAAATAACTGTGTGTGTGTGTTTGCACACTCATGTGAGCACATTCTAGGATGTTCAAATAAAAAGAAAAAACTTTGACATTTAGGTGAGCCCTGCACTGAAAGTACAGGACATCCATGGTAGGTGAGATTTGAGTAAGACTGAAAGTTCAGTGGAATGAGGAAATTAATGTCAGGATTGACCACAGGAACATATGACCAAGGAATTCTCAGAAATTTTGCAAAGGACACATTTTTTTTCTCAGGATGTGAATTTCTATTTATCTGTCAAAGGGTAAGGTGTCTTCAAGTAATAAAAAGACCATGGTAGCTAATGAGATGCAGGGAACACCCAAATTCAGTTTTATTACTTGACCTCAATTTACTCATAGGAAATATAAGTAGGTTAACACATCTAAGCTGTAGCCTGATCATTTGAACCACATAACTCACAGATACATACATATATGTACACATGCATATAGATATATGTCTACAAAGTTTCACTAATAAGTTTTTTAATCTGCTTTGTTCACTCAATAGCACAACATGAGCACTTTATCATTTCAAGCATAGTTCTAATGTAACATTGCTAAGAGCTTCATATGCTCTATTATCAATTTATAGGCTAGTCTGTGATGGATTAAAGCAACGCAGAGTCACTGCACTTTTAGTTTAATCACTCAGAAACATTTGCCCAATACCTGATTTGTGTCACACAATGTTAGATCTCTGAGAGGCTAATTATCTCAGGAAGCTTACAAACCAGAGCAATAATTTTCAAAGGTATGGTCATAATTAAATCAATTCACACTCTTACTCCTTTTAGAGCCACTGTCTTTATTTTGCATTATTTTAAATCTTTGATTAGCTTCAAGTAAATACAAAGTTGCCACATTAATCGAAGTTAAAGAAAATCAATTAGCTTTTAAAATTCAAACCCAGTATGTTGAGAAACACTGATGTAACATAAGACAAAAATGCTTATCAGAAAATGTTTATGAAGAGGCTTAAATGTCTGGAGATTTAGTGACATCAACATTCAAATTTTTCCCTGCCTCACTGGAATGTTTTAGTTTACAAGGAGGAAGATAGAATGTGGGAAAATGTTTCCTTGTTAATAAATAAAATGATTATATTTAGGGGAAACAATGGAAGGGAATGGTTACAAGGTTATTAGCTCCTACATTAGGATACAAATCTCTATAAAACTGAAAATTTAACAGCACCAGAAACCAAATGGATCTTTGGTTTCAGTGATGAAAATCTGAAGCAGACATACGTCTGTCTTTGGTAACTGTATAGTTGTTAAATGACTGTGTAATCAAGGCTATAGTTGATCCCTCTTATCATAAACATAGGACATTCTTTAATTGGTAATAAAATGAACAATTTCTAAAGAACCTTAAGGATAAAACATCTACTTGGTTCTCAATTAAGTTACTTTTAGTTTAAGACCACCCTTTCTAATCACTTCTATTTTTTCTGACATTCAAAGTCATGCTATGCTACACTACAGGATAACTTTCAATCAAACTTCAAATGTCTACAGAATATTTACCATATGCAATAAAACTTAATCCCCACCACCAGTCTAGTTGGGGACACTAGATGAACTTAGGACACAACTTCAAATGATAAATAGTATATAATTAAGTCTGAAATTACATGATACAGGCTATAACTAGTTGTTCAGAGAAATCAAAGTCAGGAAACATATAAGGAAAAAGTGAAACATGGGCATTGGGTCCTAAAGGATGGAATGGTATTCAGATAGGCAGCAAGTGGGCTCAAATCCACCAAGTCCAGTGTAAAAAAACATAAGGTATCTCAAATTATATTGATTTTCCTGTGAAAATAGATGTTTGACTATGATTCTGCTCCAGAAAATGCCCTTCGTGGATTGGACTCCATTGTTCATTTTCTGCTTTTTTTTGGCCTCCTGCACGCTTTCCATCTCCTGCAACTTCCTCTACTTTTACCCCCCACTGTACTTACATTTATCTCAGTTCTCATTTTACAGAAAGAATAGCTTCAAGAACCTAGTCAGATCAGTGCAATACTTCTTGAGCTCCAATTGCATGCCCAGAATCATGCCAGATGGAAAGATCATAAACATCCAACCTATGCCATCAAGGACTTTATAATTTTACTGTGGTAAAGAAGACTACGAGATTAAGCCATGGTACATCAAATTCCAAATCAAAGATCACAAAGCATAGTACACTTATCCTAGCTGTACAAGAAAAACTTTCCAAATGGTTTGTGGGAAAATGGACAATTTTAAGATAACTTCAGGCTTTCAAATTTCTATATGAATTGTTTCCTAACTATTAACTGCCTGAGACCACACCTGCACTCTGCAGATTCTCTTCTTCCAGCTCCTCATTCACAAATCCCCTCTTCCCACTTTGACCAAAAAAAAAAAATCATCTCTCTCAACCACTGACAATTTTACTCTAGTGCACTGCCACAGGAAGGAAAAATCTGTGATGTGCCAAACAAAAAGATAATTTGAAATTATGTTAATGAAGTTGATTAAATGAATGACTAATGGCTGAGTAATATCCTTGGGTAATTTAGGTAATTTCTAATTCTTTGCTTTTAACAGAACTGAAGGAGAACCTATCTGAACTATCAGCTGACAGATCATTAAGAATAATTTCTGATGAAAAGTCAGTATGTGATTTTTGGCACATAACTCAAAAGGAGTTCAAAGGATTAAGAGACTGTTATAACAAAAGTATTTCCATTCACATCTAATTGTATATGAGAACAAGTTTCTGTACATGTACACATTCTAAAAATCAAGAGTAGAAAATAATTATACAATGTATCTCATTCTTATAAAAAATAAAATTCATCTACATGTTTTAAAAAACTAATGAAAAACAGCTCCTATTATATCATTAAGAGATGCATTTCTTACAGCATTTTGATTTTTAAAACTCTGTCAAAACATTGATATACTTGTTGTTTTGATCAGCTATGTAATTAAAATTTTTAATGATAGCTCACTCCAGTAGAAAAAATTCAACACTTAGAACTTTATAGACAGGGAAGAAAATTAAATTTATGTACATATTTTACCAGAGAAATATAGCAAATGATTAAACATAGTTTTAAGCACGAAATCATATAAAATACTATATGAGTATATGCAAATGAGCCAAAAGACAAAAATAAATTATGTAAACCTTCCAAGTCTTACCATATTTTGAACTTTTTCATGTATTTTCAAATAGATAATAGTAGGAATCAAACCACTATGGTATTTAGATTCAATTAGAAACAAAAGAGGAATACAACTCTTTTATTTTAAAATATCAATATTTAAACTATAACATCCTGTGCAACTATTTAAACTTCTGATTAATACTTATTAGTATTATGTACATATATTCCCCTTGCACATGCAGATATATTCATGGTTCTTTTCAACCCTCTTCTACAAGTAGACTCTATACATAGACTCATTCATTGAACTAATGTTTCTTTCACAAGACAGCCACACCTCCTCACTTGCATAAATAGGCAACTCACATACATACATACATCATGTTGGTAATAAAAGAAATATGAACAAAAATAATAAAATAGTATTTTATTAATCATATCCTGATTTTTTAACAATAATATCTTGTGTAGATAAGTACACAGAAAAATGGGCACTCTCATTCACTACCAGTGAGAGTATAAACTAGTAACTCTTCCTGAGAAATAATTTGAAAAAATGAATCTGAAGATTGAAAATGCCTATTATCTTTGATCCATAATTTTATTTCTGAGATTTAGCCTAAGGAAATCACCATGGAATCACAAATAATTAATAATACATTAATCAGAATTATTTATATGATACATAAAAATAAAAATTCTTTAAATATCAATAATAACAAATTAAGACATTACCTCCAAATAGGGGAATATTATATAACCATAAAGCAAATCACAAACATGAAAAGCATTATGCCACTTTTGTACTATGTTCATATGCACATATGCATAGAACATGAAAAACATGAATACCAGACAGCTCTGTATTAATTGCTATTTTGATTCTTTTTGTTTAACTGCATTATTTAATTTTCTTCTCTAATGAGCATGTACCACTTGTCTATTTTTAAAAATTATTTTAAAACTACTTATTTTCAACTTCATATACATATGCTTATGTAAAATAATATTCCAAGAAAAGTCACATCAAAATATGAACAGTGTTTGTCTCTAGGTTGTAAGATTATTGGTCACTTTTTATGTTCTTTTTGTCATTTGTGTTTTCTAAAATTGCTATGTGTTATTCAGGTATTTAAATAATACAAATTATAAAATACAAAGTAATTTATCCTGAGAGTTATGATTTAATACTACTTAGGACTACTTTAGTTCTGTTAGATTTAAAAACACCAACACAAATATTTTGTTGTGGTAATGATGGTGGTAGTTTAGGGTTTATTTCTGGGAAAAAAAGAAAAAAGTATATTTTGCATCAGAATCAGAAAATGTTTAGATGAAATATTTTTCCCAACCAGCTCAGGTATAAGACAATATTGCCATTCTGTTGTACACATCACAAACTCAAGTGCAGAATCCTAGAGGTTAAATACTGGTCAAGGCAGGAACAAACGGCGAAGATCATTAAGACGAAGGCAAGAATTTCTCCCATCTTTGGGAGAGGTATGAAGAGTTGAGTAATGTATTTATAGACACTTTTTCCATTTAAAGACTAGGATAGGAATTGAGTTAGAAGGAAAAGATCATGTAAGCTATTCTAATTGCTGTTTTGTAATACAGAAGAGAGGATAAACAAAATCTAATCAAATAGTTTAGAAAACAGATGAGATGTCAACACCTGGTATAGTATAGTGGCTTAGCAACATGAGGTCTAAAACCAGATTTTCTAGGTACAAATTCTGCTATTATCTCTTCTTAGCTCTATAATTGTGGGTGAGGTATTTAACTTCTCATGTGCCTTAGTTTCCCTATTTGTCAACTGGTGGAATAAAGTAGCCTACCTCTTAAGTCAAGACAATTATACTCAATAACCTCTCAATAAATATTACCTAATAATAATGAGCTTTGTAGAGAATATATATATATAAAATGATATTTATGAACCAAGATTTGAGTTTCTTAGCTGTGTGATCCAGGTCAAAATAATCAAAATCATTATGCTTCAACTAACCATCAGTAAAATAAGTATGATAAAATATTCCCTCATGGGGTTATTATAAAAATTAAAGGAAATAATATATATAAGAAGTCTGGCACATCATACATATTAAATAAGTATAGTTACAGGCCCAGATTCACTCTCTTCATCTGACTTTCTGCCTCAGGGAACTGATCTTTATGGACTACATCACTAAAATCACCTACCCTTTGGCTTTCATCCAGATTCAGCCAATATGGAGCACCAGCAGAAGAAAAGAGGAAAAAGGAGAGTCAAGTCAGGGTATTTATTCCCCTGGTTCCCTTCTTATGAGGTTTTTTTCTGGCTGGCTGTGTCTATCAAGAAAAAGTCACTGCTATTAAAGCAGCCAGCCTCACATGAACCTTTCTCCATCTGGTTTCCAGTAACCATTCTCTCCGTTTGACTCTCAAGATTAGAGATGGTCACAATGTCAACTTCCCTTGATTCTTGCACTGTCTCGTGGTTCTCATACATTCTATGCACACCTTTGTGAACAGCCCCTTTGGAAAGAAGCTCTCATCAAATTACTATAATAGCAATGTTATATTTATCTCCTGTTGAGGTCCTACCTGACTCAGAGAGTATGATGTAGCACATAAGAATCTTTATCATTTTATGATCTGCTGATTTGAACATTTTGTGTTATTAGTGAGATTTAAACATTTAAGAGGGCATGAAAATCACTTTGCCGCTACTTTTCCTGTATGAGATAAAGAAATCAAAAGATGTTCCTGAACCTCTAAACAGAATCAATTTAAGGTAGAGAAGTGATGGAGGATGGGGATAACCTGAAGTCTACAGGCCAGTTATTTAATGGTCCAGAGGATTTCACGGTCCTCTTGCTGAGAAGACCTATCACAGTACAACACCCTTACCACATGGAGGGTTATGGCTAATATCTGAACCATGCTGCATCAGGAACATCTGAGAACCCTGTCCTTATTAGTAAGCAGAGATATTTTAAGTTGCTTTGTTATAAAAATAAAGAAGGGCAGTTTGGTGTCATATATTCTGGTTTCCTGGAATTTTATTCCCATTCTCTGGGAATTCTTTGGTTATTGCCATCCTTGTTGAAGTAATACTAGAATACAGTTAAAGTGGCTTCCATAATAAGGGAACGATTACGTTCAGATATGCTCAGTGATCCTTTCAAGGTAAATTTGTCAACATTGTCCTTGATGTGGTACCTAGAGAAGAAAGCTTCCTTCAGAACTGTTTTACATACACTGCTGAGTTGGACAATGCCTTTAAATACATTAATTAGTAACTCCAGTGTGTCAGATTATCTTCTTCATATAAATGGTTTGTGTGGATTACACTTGCCACTAGCAACCTTGTGGATGTGGAACATAAGCTCCTCAAAGACATATGCATTTTTCTCTTATTCAATGTAGCATTGCTAGGATTTAATAATTGCAATATTGTGTGCAGGCAACTAGCCTTAATGCTGTATAAAAAGCCTCAAATCCTCTAAGTCTACTAACTGAAATAACTGTAATCAACAACCAGCTTTTGGGCATAGGGAACAATTTAGTGGTTTTCCCTTATTGATACATTTCTGGAATTTACTAAAAGCCAGGAACTAATATAAGTAGATGCCTGAATAAGGAAAATCTGACAGAAAAGTACATGTCAAGAAAAATGAATTAGCAGGAAGTATGCATGGGGAGCATCTGAAATGCAACATTAAAGGTAAGAAAAAGATGAAGTCCTTTGACTTTTGGGCACAGTAAGTGAATATTAATTAGGTACACTTTTGGCAAACTGCCCATTATAACAGCCATCTGGAATCATAAATGCAATCCTGAGCCTAAACAAAAGATAGTGCACTGTATGATATGAAGCATGCAACCCACAGTCAATAACATTCTCTTTACTGCATGATCTTTAAGTGACCACTTAAATGTAGTTATACAGAAAATTTAATTTCTGGATAGCCTTTTTTCAGTCAAGATAACTGGATCCTGCCAAAGCCAATGAAGCAAACACAAAACTGCCCGTAACTGCAAATTTGAGTTCTGAGGTATTTAAATGCCTCCTTTACTAGTTATTTATTAGACACATTTTTATGGATTTTCAAGAGGGAAGCTCTATATGTTTTTACAAATATCTGTTGGATTTTGTTATCCAAATGCTTCACTGGTTCCATGACACTTCGTAACTGTAATTACACTGTGTCCCGAACCATACCATACCTGGAAACTGAACTATTCATGTTGCAAAATGAATTCCTCAAAGTGAATCCTTTATAAATAATGCACATTAACATAAAAAACTATCTAAATTAAATGGAGTAATTTCTATTTCTCAAAGGAAGCTTGATTTGCAACTCCATCAACTCCAATAAGACATAACAGAATACACAAATGGCAAGAGGAACCTCAATTACATGAAAATTAAAAACTAGCTCTTTCTTAAAGGGGACTAGTACTACACAACTGTCACAAAATTTTACAAGTATAAAGGATATAAAAAGTCATATAGTACATCTACCCCATTTTACATATCAAAGGACAGATAAAATAAATCAGGGAAAGTGCATTTATATTTAACATCTCCTACTTGATCTCCACAAAAAGGAACAAAAAGAAATAAAAATAGAAATTGAAAATAATAATATAAATAAAAGTAGGAAAGTATACTACCTTGTATTAAAAACAGCAAAAGAAGTAATGAATTACAGCCCTAGTAGAGAAAGCAAACTGAGAACAGATACACAAATCCCATGCTCACAATCACACCAAAAATATGGGTACCCAACCAGTTAGAGTTGGCCCTTGAAGGCAAATATTGAATTGCAATAAAATAAAGTATAAAGAGAGGGTTACAGCAACATGGAAAACTGAGATAATGTGGAAATCTCACCCCAGCTAAAGACACATGCAACTGTTCAGTAAAATGCATATTTTATTTATTTTATTTTTTTTACCGAAGTATACTTGATATACAATATTAAATTGGTTTCAAGTGTACAGTATAGTGATTCAATGGTTATACTCATTATTAAATCCTCACTCAAACAAGTGTAGTTATTATCTGTCAGCATAGAAAGATGTTTAAGATACATATTTTTAAAATTCAGTGCCCAAATATGCAGAAGGAAAACAAAATTTCTAGTTTTAAAAAAAAAAAAAAAACAGGCAGAACTTCAAACAAGCATGATTAACACCTAAGCAGAAGCTTCAGCAGCACAGGAAGTTAGCTGACTACAGGTCCTAGGGTTAAGGGTTGTAATGCCTACTCAGGGTCAAAAGATGACCTTAGGTATAAGGTATGAAGATGAGAACATGGTAACACTGTCCTCAGAGTTAATGGTGACCTAGAAAATTTCCTCATCAGCTATGAGGAGGAAAACTGGATATTTTGATTAACTTGGTTTCAGGATGGGGAAAAGTATTCCATAAGAAATCAAAAGTCCCAAATACTTGCTACACATGTTGAGCCAGAATTTCATACACACAAATTGAGGGTAACCCTGATGCATGATAGTAATATAAATAGCAACTGAAAATGGAAAAATTCCTGGGGCTCTAGGCAGAAACAAATGTAAAACTACACTGATAAAACACTTCTGCAACAAGGGACATGGGAAACCTCAATGCTTCTGGCTCCACCAACCACCCAATTTATAGATCCTCTATAGAACAATTACAAAACAATGCAATTCAATAAGAAAGGAAGTATGAACTAAAGGAAAGAATAGGATAAAAAGATAAATAATGAAAAAGACACTGGTGAAAAAGAGTGAATGTAAATAAAACTAACTATAACCAACAAATGCACATACTAATGACCAATAGAGGTTAAAATAAAGTGAACCTAAAATATTAAATAACTATTGCATGGACAATGGGAAGTGTTGATTGGACTTAAAATGTTACAATCTCCTTGAATTGTTTGGGTGGAGTATAAGTAATATTTTGTAGGAAACATGGAAGTTCCATGTCCAGGATCCTCACTTGATCCTATTCTACTCACTATGTATGTGCAATGATGTAATACTTAGCCAACTGTGCAGGTACATGCTTGCATGCCCACTGGAGTTAAGCCATTATTGCCTGTGTTGCTATAAGAAGAGTTCTGCCTAGAGCGGAAAGCAGACCCTGGAGTGGAGACAAAGCCTGGAATGGAGGCAGCACCTGAGGCAGAGACTGGAGCAGAGTCAGAGACAGAGGTGGACGGGGTTCTAGCGCTTGACGTGCCACTGAGATAATGAAGCTTGGTATTAACTCTTTTACCCATAATGTTCCATTGTCATTCTGTGGTCTCACTGAATCCAGAGTGAACTTAGCTGGAGTGAATCCCCCTTCAGCCTAGAGCTACATTTTGGTGTAGTGGACAGGATTCGCTGCAGACCAAAAAAAAAACAGAACAAGCTGCCCTCACAGGAGGTGCACTTCAGCAGGCTGCCCCACTGTTATAGAAGGATATTGTGGTAAGGCTATTAGAGTGAAACAAGTCCAAATCACACAGGGAATAGGGCATACTGTGTATGATGTTACTACTAGTACAAGACGTTTGGGGTCTTTTATGCTACTGTAGAGTGTTTATCCCACACTTGGTACAAATTCTAAAGCCCTTATACTGTTTGGTATGAAAGGGTGTCAGGTGGGATTGGGATGAAATATGTGCAATTTGCCTTTGCCACTGCAAAAAGGGCACTCAAGGACGTGCAGGCTTGAGTGTGACAGACTCATCAAGGCCCTGTGAGCTGGATATTCATGTAAATGAAAACAGTTACAGCTGGGGCCTCTGGCAGCAGCTTAAATGGACTCACTAACACGTCAGATTAAAAGAGCAGAGGCCATTTGTGGCTGGCATCCCCAGGAAATGATGAAGCAGATGGGCACTGACTGCAATAAACCCTGGAAACTCCATTCAGTGGACATGGCCTTGGATGTTTTGACAGATGGACCAGCAATGGCTGGCCCTCCCGGTACCTTGGGGACTAGGTATGGAGACTGGCCTCCTGTGTATTCCTGGAGTAATGGCAGAGCAGCCTCCGTGGATCATGGTAGTATACACTAAATGGCCAGAAGTTAAGAGCATCTTACCAGGGAGTTTTGTTTTATCTTTATGGCCAGTGCATGCACCTCCAGTAGCACTATATATAGACCGCTCAGTAGCCCCCACAGGGAGAGGGGTAAAGGTATGGTATATTAGACCTGGACGGGACCCCATTCCTGCTACAGTCCTATCACAGGACCACTCTATTGCATGCATCCTACCTGATGGACAAGATTACCTATGTCGGTGGCATTGAAACGTGTCTTATTGCCCTTAAGGTTAATCTCCTCTAATGTCTTTGTGGACTGGGCACACATATAAGCAAAAACTGCTACTTACTTGGTATGCATGGGGCTCCCTACCAGATCCACTACTAGCCTCCTGTGGAAAGTGTGAGTCTTGGGCTCATCTGAGCAGAACTGGTTTGAATACAGCTGGAATGATCGCTTGGTGGCAGTTGATCTCCTCAGGCTTGAGCATGACTATCATTATAATAATTTTTGTTATCTGTATGTTGTTGTAGCCTCTTTTGCTGTTGTAGGACCTAGTTACTGTGCCCCAGCTTACTCACATAGGGACCGTTGCAGAAAACTGAGGGTGAGTAGATTGTGAGGCAAGAATCCTGGAGGGGTGGAATGTAGCAGAAACGGAAGTTCCATGACCAGTGTTCTCATCAGATCCTAATCTACAAACTGTGTATGTACAGTGATGTAATATTTAGTCTACTGTGCAGGCACATGCTTCTACACCCATTGGCAATAAACCATTACTGTGTGTGTTGTTATAACAAGAGCTCTACCCAGTGCTGGGGGAGAGCAGAGCCTGGACTGGAGGCAGCACCTGAGGCACAGGCAGAGACAGAGGTGGAGCACCTGACCTGCCACCATGAGAATAAAGCTTGCTATAAACCCTTTTAAACCCTAACATTCCGTTTTTGTTATTTAGTCTCTTCGAATCCAGAGTGAACTTGCCCTGAGCATGGAATCCCCTTCAGACTAGAGCAACAATTGTGTACATTTACTACAATTTAGTATGGCTAGCTCGCGATAAATAGCCTTCCCCTAAAAGTTCAGGGCCTTTGTCTATCTTGACTCTATACCTCTCTTCCACTGGCGTGCCTTTGAGTAAACCTGCCTTTGTCTACCTTGACTCTGGCCCCCTGCTCCCTATTCAAATAAAACTTTTGTTCTGCTTCACTATTCTGTCTCTGCCTTTCAATTCTTTGTTGCAGCAGGAACAAGAACCAAGGAGAACAAACAACCCATATCAGAATCAACACGTCTATCAGTAAGGATAGGCATCTATCAGTACATTTCTAAATTCCTGTAATTTCCAAACGTAACTAAAAACATTTGACATGAGCAAGACTTATAACATGGCAGGTTATAGGTATTCTGCAATCATTTCAGCAGAAAATAATACAATGATTCATTCAAATATAGCACTGGTATTTGACAAGGAAAATAAATGCCAGTTGAGCAACAGTTTACATAAATCTGGCCTAGAGCAATATGTCTAATAAATATGTGAATATACATATTCATATACTTATCAATGTGTTGGGATTGAAGGAAACAATTATGGAATAATGTTATCAAGAGTGGAGAACTCCGTATCATTTTTCTATTTCCTATGTTAGATCTAAGAAAAGAGATCCAGCAAATGATAATATAAAATTGATAAGCCAAACCATCTAGCTACTAAGTATCTAAATCCTATGCATTTTCCACATGATCTCAAACATTGAGACTAGCTTATATGGTCCTTGAATTAGCCAGATGGTTCAGTTTTTACTACTCCTTTTTTTAATGATTGCTTTTAAGCACTATAATGGATTGTTTTTTGAAGCCACATTAAAAAGCCTCAATGTATAGTTCCTTTCTGGCAAACAAAAAAAACAAGTACATGGTGAAAGTCACTATTAGGTACTCAGTAAATGCTTGATTTAACTATATTACTGCATGTATTCATTCAATAAGCACTTATTGAATGCTTCTCATCTATCAACTATTACACTAAGCGTGGCTTCTTTTTTTACTGTGTTATTTCTGTAATCCTTCTCATGCCTGTCACTGGGTATGACTTCATGAAATATTGACCTTACAATGTACCAGAAGAGGAAGAAACTGTCCATATTTTATAGATCCCCAAACTCCAAAGTACTGGGTACCAAACGAAGCCACATGAGATTTTGGATAATACTCACCATACTAGGAGAAATTTATTGCCACAACTAGAAATCACAAAAAAAATATCAACTTATCACAGAACAGAATTATTTTATAAATATATGTATTTTGCTTTCCCTGCAAATTCCCTAAATGGTCACAACTTTGGAAATTTCTCCTAACTGCCTTCACTACTATCTTAAACAGATTAGAAAAGTTTCAGTTGTAAAGTAACCATGGCTTATTGAGACCATAAATAAAACTGGGACCCAGAATGGAATCGAATGGGAAAAAATGGACTTTGATCCTTAGGTTTGGGAAATAAAAAATTACATTCTTCCTGGGGAAATCAGCAGAAGTTTTATGCAAAGTTTTTCCAAGGAGGTTGAATGTTTTGATTCAAGTAAAAAGACTGTGGATTTCCTGAGGTGATTAATTTGCAGAGCAAGCTATGCAATTTGTTACAATTTCAAAGCAAGTAGACCTTTACTTTATCTATCTCAATAAACAGAAACACAACAAAAGCCAACAGTCAACAGATCTAGAGCTAATTCTTTTTGTCATTACACCATTGTAACAGTGGTATTTCCTGACACAGGAGTACATGATTAAGAGCGCTACATTCATTTCTAAACCTTCTAGATCTCTATCCTACTAGGTATGATGGCCAATGTTTCCTGCTCTAGAAGAGAATGGAAATTCCACCACAGTGCATGATGCAACATTATCCCATGGAGGTAGTTCTCTATTCTATTTCAGCTGGTCATCAGGTTGGCCACTAAACAATAAACAGTATCTGATGTGAGGCTTACCCACCCTATTGCTCCCATTACATATGGGCCATACATGAATAAAGCACTACTAAAACTCTGGGCCTGCCTTGATTTGCATTTCCATAACATTGTAAGGGATTAAAATGAAAAAACATGCATTTAAAACTTCCCTGTAAGGTGGACTCAGTAACCTCAGATATCCCTTCCAACTCTGAGACTAAGCACTCCCATGAGTGTGGAGATACTTTTAGGTCCAACCTTGGAATTTTGACAGCCCTGAGGATTTCATTTGGCTCAGACCACAGAGACCCTCCAGAAACTAAAACATTCTCCCACATTATCTCAAAAAGAAAATTATTTTAGAGCAGTCCTTTTAGCATAGGAAGTTCTTTCACCAAGAATAACCCAGGGCCAAATTTATGTCCTATTATTTATCAGAGAGCTTTTAATATCCTTGTTATTCATGGACAGAAATTAGAAATGTAAATGAAGTTGTGGGTTCATTTCCTTGTCCCCCACAATAACAAAGGGCAAAGAGGCCTGTAACATGATAATGAGGCGATGAAAAGCATACTTTCACCTTTGCCAGTTCTATTTTGAGCTCATAGCTGTCAGCAAGAGGCACAAAACAGGTCTACCTCCAAAGACACTCAAGCGCAACTCTAGGATTAACCATGCATAACAAAAATATAGAGAGACTGAAAAATTAAGAAGGAAAAGATCATGGAACAAGGCCTGTCAACAAGGCATGAAAGAGTCAGACTAGGAACTCCCAGGCTTTTGTAACCTGCTCTAGGAAGTCTCACCTTAATACATGCACCCTACATTAATGCCACTTACTTTCAACACAGTGTTATCAATTTGCATATTGTGGACTGCCATTTATTTACAGAGATGCTGAAAGGTGTATTTTTAAAAGAGAGCGCACTACTATTTGTGTTTCTACCACATATAAGAAGACCCGTTAAACTTTGGCTTATCTTGATGTGCTTTTCCAGATTCATTCTTTCATCTAATATTTATTTAGTGCCTATTATGGTCAAAGAACTATTTTAGGTGCTGGGGTTATAACATGGAGCAAAACAAATAAAAATCCCTACCATGTGGAGCTTATATTCTGGTTGAGAAAGAGAGAAAATTAAAATCAAACATAATACAGTAAATTATATAGCAGGTTATAAGGTGATAAAAGTAACATGGAAAAATAAAATGCAGGTAAAGGAAATTAAGTATGTAAGAGGGTGAACTACAATCATAAATGGGGTGACTATGGTAGGCCTTATTGAGATAGCTGGGAAAGAATATTCTAGTAAAAGGGAACTGCAATATATATAAAAGGTTAGCATGACTGGAGGGTTAGAGGAAAGGCAGGGCAGTTGGTCTGCCTCAAAAAGAATGAGCGATGAGGACAGAGGAGTAGATGAATTCAGAGAGGCAGATGGGATCATGTCAAATGGTGCCTTATAGGACACTGTAAGGACTTGAGTTTTTACACTGAGAGATAGCAAAGTACTAGCAGGTTCAAAAAGAAGCATTATATAATCTAAATTTTTAAGAGGATGTTCTGGCATTATATTGATAATAACTTACAGGATAACCAGAATAGAATCAGGAACATCAGACCGACAGCTATAGAAATAATCCAGGTGAGAGATGATTATAGCTCAGACAATAAGGATAGCAGATGGAGATGTGAAAAAGTGGTTGAATTCTGGTTTTACTTTGAATGTAAGACAAACAAGGTTTCATGAAGGATTGAATGTGGTCTATTAAAGAAATGGAATAGAGAAAAAGCTATTCATCTAAATAACTGAATACATGAAGTTGCCATTTACTAAATGAATAAAGACATTAGAAGTAACAGGAGAGTTTTGGATGTGGTAAATTTGAGATGCCTATCGGATTTCAAAGTAGAAACATTAGGTAGGCAGTTGGATATAAAATCTAGAGTTTGGGACAGAGGAGAGGTCTGGACTGAATAAGGAAATATTAGTAACTTTGGCCTATAGATGATAGCTAAAGCTGTGATGCAAAATGAGATCAACCAAGGGAACGAATGTAAACAGAGAGGAGGGCCTGGACCTAACTTCCAGGGTACTCCTAGATTCAGAGGATATTCAGAGGTTATGAAGAGGAAAGATAAGCAAAGGATAGACAAATGGATGACCAACGAGATACTGAAAAGGGAGAATGAAGACAGCGTGGTTTTCTAGAAGCCAAGTAATGGAAGTGTATCAAGAAGGATAAATAGCTCCTCTGAAACAAGTAAGATGATGACTGAGAATTCAACCCTATATTTTTGAAGATAAAGGTCATGGAAGGAAAAGTCTAACTGGAATGGGTTCAAAACATAAAGGGAGAAGAGGATTTATAAAGCAAGTGTAGACAACTTTAGGAGAGTTTCAGAAAATGAGAAAAAAGAAATTGAGTGGACGGTGGTTGAGGACAAGTTAATGAGTGAATTAAAGAGATTAGTTTAAGATGAGAGAAAGAGCCTGTTTCTATGCTGAGAGGAATAACCAAATAGAGAGAAAAATTGATAATGTGCAAGACAAAAGAGAAACTTGACAAGGTAGAAAGTGTTAAGATCAAGTACTATAGTGCAGAGAGGTCATTTGTTCTAATTAGCAGGAAGGTACAGAATATGAGTACAGTTTCTCAGCAGTGGGTAGATATGGTGATGGGAGAAGAGAACCTACTCTGGGACAAAGACCATGCTTTATGTATTTTCTCTCAGTCCTTATATCCATGCTTCAATAGAATGTCAAATGGTACTGGAATAAAAACAGATACATGATCAATGCAACAGAATTAAGAGCCATGAAATAATCCCATGCATAAAGGGTCTATTAATTTTCAACAAAGACACCAAAAGTACACAATGGGGAAGGTCTCTTCAATAAATGGTGGAAAAAGCAAATATTCACTTGTGAAAGAATGAAACTGTACATCTATCTTAAACCATACCAAAAAACAATCAACTTGAAATGGATTAAAGACTTGAACATTAAGACCTTAAACCATAAAGCTCCTAGTAGGACACATAGTGGTTAAGTTTATTGACAATGGTCATGGAAATAATTTTTTTGGATTTGACACAAAATGCAAAAGCAACAAAAGAAAAATAAAGAAATAGGACTACATCAAACTAAAAAGCTTCTGCACAGCAAAGGATAATCAACAAAATGAAAACACAAGCTACATAAAGGGAGAAAATATTTGCAAACCACATTGTCTGACAGGGAGTTACTATCCAAAACATATAAGGAACTCATATGACTCAATAATAAAAACAAGTAACTCAAATAAAAATGTGCAAAGGACCTGAATAGACATTTTTCCAAAGAAGACATACAAATTGATAATAAGCATATGAAAAGATGCTCAACATCATTATTGACCAAGGGAATGCATATCAAAACCAAAATGAGGTGAACACCTCACACACTTTAAGATGTCTATTATCAAAAAGACAAGAGATAACAAATGCTGGCAAGGTTGTGGAGGAAAGGCCACCCAGGTACACTGTTGGTATGAATGTAAATTGGTGCAGCCAGAGTGAAAAACAATTCCTTAAGGAGAAATTTAAACTAGAACTACAATTTGATCCAGCAATTCCATCTCTGGGTATATATCTGAAGGAAATGAAATATCAAAGAGATACCTGCAACCTTGTATTTTTTGCAGTATATTCACAACAGCCAAGATACAGAAAAAAACCCAAGTGTCTGTTGATGGATAAATGGATAAAGAAAATGAGGCATGTATACAGTAGAATGATATTCAGACTTAAAAAAGAAAATTCTGGCATTTACAATAAAAGAGATGAACCTGGAGGGCACTAAGCTAAGTGAAATAATCCAGATAGAGAAAGACAAATACTACATAATTCCAATTATATATGGAACTGAAAAAAAAACTGAACACACAGCAACAGCACAAAATGGTGTTTGTCAGAGGCTGAGAGGTGGGTCAAATGGGGAGACTTTGGTAAAATGGTACAAAGCCCTAGTTATGAGTAAGTTTTGGGGATCTAACATATAGCATGGTGATTATAGTTGGCAATACTATATCTGAAATTTACTAAGAGAATAAATATGAAGTGTTCCACCACCCAGGAATAAAAAAGGAAACTGTGAGGGATGAATGTGTTCATTAAATCGATGATGGGGAGCCTTTTAGAATGTATACGTATATCAAATCATCACATTATAAATTTTGTATGTATTTCAATGTTGTTAATTATACCTCAATAATGTTGGGAAAATACTTAATGTCAGAGGAAGTATATATACTGCTCTACAGGTAGCCATCATTGCTGAAACTGAAAGAGAACTGGACTTTGAATTAAGAACTGTATGTTTGGGTCCCAAATCCACAATTAACTAGTTTGTGATCCTGGGCAAATTACCTCAATTCTCTGATCTTCTGCTTTCTCAACTATTAAACAGGATAACTAAGACAATTACTGGGAAAATATGTGAAAGTACTTAGTGACTACAGCTAAATGGTTTTGAAAATAACTTTAGCTACAGAAAGATCATTCTGGACAACTGAAATGTGATGCAGAAAGCCAAACAGAAGATTAGGGGGGCAGTGATTTGGTTAGTGTGGATGTACGTGGCCTAAAGTGCTGCCCACTCCTCCTTCCCCAACTTTGATAGTTTTTGAAAAGATTTTAAAGGACCTCTAAAGAAAACAGTTAGAAAACCACTGTGACCTACAAATACAGCATATGATTTCTGTTAACCCCTTATTTATATGTTACAAGTATATGCCTTCACTGACTGGTACAACATGATGGTCCCACTGAAAAAGTACCTTTGCAGTTCACATAAAATAACAGCCCATCAATGTCTGAAGACACTGCTTAGTCTAAACTTAATCTCCCTACTGTTGAATTTGTTTTTTCCCACCATGATTCTTAGATGGCTCTACCGTAAGAGCTAGCCGCTGCGCAAGCTTCCAGAGGAACATGGGGGAAGGCGTTAAATCTTCAAAGGATATAATGGTAGCATGTATTTATTTCTCTGTTCTCTAAAATTCAGCAACTGGTTATCTATTCTATATCTGACCCTCTAATGGAATCTATTGTAAAAGGTTGCAGAATTACAATTCAACTTGTACATCTCCTGCTGTAGTAAATCTCCTGTCAAGCTCTCATTCTCTTCTCTGTAATGTATTGCTATTGTTTACCTTGCCAAATTTTAACAATTTTTTTCATAATTATTTTGCTAAAGATGCTATAGCCCTTTCTGTAGATATAAATTAGTTAAATTTGGACTTGCAAACCCTGGGAACAGCACCTTGACACTTTACATTGCCACTATTGATTTTTTTATGGACAAGCAATATAAGTATAGTACTTCAGCACCTGAATACTAAAACTACAATTACAGGATTCAAATTCTAGTGTGACCACTTAACTATATTTGTGTGACTATAGGTAATTTAGTTAACCTATCTGCATCTCAGTTTTTTCATCTAGCTTGAGGATGATTATAATAATGATAAATATTTATGGAGCGTGGTTGTATGTCATGTACTATTTTAATCCCTGTACATGAATATGGTAATTACATCAGTAGGTTGTGGTTAGGATTCAATGAGATAATACTATTAGTGTACAGAACAATACCTATGCAAAAGTGCTCAACAAATACAAGGTATTATTTTTATTATTATTAATCAAAGAAATATTTATTTAAACTGACTATGTATTAAGCATTATGCTACTCCTTGAGGAAAATGTACTTTAAAATCACAGTTCACACTCTTAAGAAATTTGTTTGGCAAACTAACATGAATACAAAAAAGTCATTTTTCCCAGTTCTATTGAGATATAAATAATATATGTCAATTATATGTAAATTAAAAAAACTTTAAACATCGTACTATTTAAAGGTATATAGCATGATGATTTCATAAACACATATATATATAGTAAAATGATAACCACAATAAGGTCAGTTAAACACATCCATCATATCCCATAGTTGCCCCCTTGGTTTTTTTATGCTGAGAACATTTAAGATCTACATTCTCAGCAAATTTCAAGTATATAATAGCAAACTGTTAACTATAGTCACCATGGTGTATATTAGATCCCAATAACTTACTCATATTATAATTGGAAGTTTATAACCTTAGACCAACATCTCTCCATTTCCCCACCACCCCAACCATTCTATTCGCTCTCTCTATGAGTTTGGCTTTTTAGATGTCACGTATAAGTGAGACCATACAGCATTTCCCTTGCTTTGTACAACTTACTTAGCACAATGTCCTCAATATCCATATCTGTTGTCCAAAATGGGAGATTTTCCTTTTTATGACTGAGTAATATTCTATTCTGCATGTGTGTGCATGTGTGTGTATCACATTTTTGTTATCTATTCATCCATTTACAGACACATATTATTTCTATGCCCTGGCTATTGTGAATAATGCTGTAATAAACATAGTGCAGACATCTTTTCAAGATAATGATTTCATTTTCTTCAGAAATATACCCAGTAGTAGGAGTGCTGGATCATATAACAGTGCTATTTTTAACTTTCTCAGGAACTTGCATAATGTTTTCCATAGTTGTTGAATCAATTTAGATTCTGATGCTGCATCAATTTAGATTCCCTCTAACTGCACGAGGATTCCTTCTTATCTTTTTTATAGTAGTCTGTCAGGTTTGAAGTTATATTTCAGTGTGATTTTGACTTGTATTTTACTGATGATTAATGCTGTTAAACAGTATTTTATATACCTGTTGGTCCGTTGTATGTCAACTTTTGAAAAAATTTCTATTTAGTTCCTATTCCCATTATTTAATCAGATTATTTGTGTTTTCTTTCTCCAGAGTTATGTGAGTTCCTCACGTTTTAAATGTTGGTCACTAAAAAGACATGTGTTTTGCATATATTTTCACCCATTCCATGCTTTCCTCTTTATTCTTTTGACAGTTTCTTTTGGTGTACAGAAAAATTTTTTGTTTGACATAGTCACACTTGTTTATTTTTTATTTCATTGCTTTCACTTTTAGTGTCACTTCTAAAAAATCATTGCCCACACAAAACTAAAGAAGCACTTCAGTGTTTTCTTTGAAGATTTTTATGGTTTCAAGTCCTACATTTAAATCTTTAATACATTTCAAGTTAATTTGTCTAAGTGGTGTAAGACAGTGATTTAACTATTTTGCAAGTGAATATCCAGTTTTCCCAACACCATTTATTGAAGAGACTATCCTTCCCCCATCGAGTATTTTTGACTCCCTAGTGAATTATCAATTAAAGTTATATGCATAGATTTATTACTGGGCTCTCAGTTCTGTCCCATTGGTGTCTGCATCTATTTGTAGTTCAGAAACACAATGTTTTAATGACTATAGCTTTGTAGCATAGTTTGAAATCAGAAGTTTTATTCTTTCACCTTTGTTCTTTCTCAGGAATGTTTTGGCTATTCCAGGTTTTCTGTGGTTCCATATGAACTTTAGGACCCTTGTACTTACTTAAAAATGCCATTGGAATTTTAATAGAGACTGCATTGGTGCTATAGATGGCCCTGGATAGCACAGATATTTTTTAAACATTAATTCTTCTGATCCATGATCTCAGGTATCTTTCCACTTATTTGTGTCTCTTCAATTGCTTTCATCAATGTGTTTTAATTTCAGTATATAGATCTTTGAATACCTTAGTTATTACACCTAAGTATTTTATTATTTTTATGATACTATTGCAGATGGAACTGTTTTCTTATCACAGAGTTTGCTGTTAAAAGTACAGAAACACAACTGATTTTTGTGTGCTGATTTTGTGTCTTGTAACTTTACCAAATTGATGTAGTAGTTCTAAACAATTTTTAGTAGAATCTTTATGACTTTCTATATATAAATCATAGTATCTGCAAACAGATAATTGGAATTCTTCCTTCCCTCTTTGGAAGACTATTATTTCCCTTTCTTGCCTAGTTACTTTAACTAAGACTTCCAGTACTAAGTTAAACAGAATTGCTGAGAGTGGCCATCCTCATCTTGTTCCTGATATTAGAGTACATGCTTTTAACCTTTCACCAGAGTCTAACAATAGTGGTGGGATTGTCATATATAGCCTTCATTATATACATTCCTTCTATACACAGATTATTGAGAATTTTCATTATGAAAGGATGTTGAATTTGTCAAATGCTTTTTCTCCATGCATTGAGATATCATGATTTTTATCTTCATTCTATTAATGTGGCAAATCACCTGTATTGATTAGCATATGTTGAACCATCCTTACTTTGCTTGGATAACTCCACTTGATCATGGTGCATGATCCTTTTGATTTTCCATTGGATTTAGTTTCACAGTATGTGGTTAAAAATATTTAGATCTATATTCATCAGGGTTAATGGCTGGTAGTATTCTTTGTAAGTAGTGTCATTATCTGGGTTTGGTATTAGGATAATGCTAGCCTCATAAAATGAGACTGAGAATGTTCCCTCCTCTTCAATTTTTTGGAAAGGTTTGAGAAGGACCATTGTTGATTCTTTAAATGTTTGGTAGAATTCACCAGTGAAAAAGATCTACCTCTGAGTTTTTTATTTGGTGGGATATAATTACTGATTCAATCTTCTAACTCATTAGTGGTCTGTTCAGATTTTCTAATTCTTCATTATTCAGTATTGGTAGGTTGTGTCATTCTAGTAACATACCATTTCTCCTAAGTTATCTCATTTGTTGACATAGCAGTTTTTCATGATTCTTTGTATTTCTACGACATCAGTTGTAATATCTCCTCTTTCATTTCTGATATTTGAGTCTTCTGTTTTTCTTATGCTAGCTAGTGGTTTGTCATTTTGTTTATCTTTAAAAAAAACAGCCCTTGGTTTTGTTAATTCTTTCTGTGGTTCTTCTGGTCTCTATTTCTTTTTTTCTACTCTGATCCTTGTTACTTCCTTCCTTCTACTAACTTGGGCTCAGTTTATTCTTCTTTTTTATAGTTCCCTGAGGTGTAAACTTAGGTTGTCTACACAAAATTTTTCTTTTTCTTTATGTAGGCATTTATCACCATAAAATTCTCTCTTGAAACTACTTTTGTTATATCCTGTAAGTTTTGGTGCGTTATGTTTCCATTTCTGTTTGTTTCCACATATTTTACAATTTCCCTTTTAATTTCTTCTTTAACCCACTGCCTGTTCAAGAGTACATTGTTTAATTTCCACAAACTTTTTAATTTTCCCACTTTCTTCATGTCATTGTTTTCTTTGATACCACTGTAGTCATAAGAGAGGCTGGTATGTTTTCAGTCTTCTAAAATTTGCCATAACATGGTGTGACCTAACATGTTATCTTTTCTGGAGAATACTCCATGTACACTTGAAAAGAATATGTTTTTTGCTGTTGATGGATGGAATACTAAGTGCAAGTCTGTTAGGTCCATTTTTTCTAAAATATAATTCAATTACAATGAATCCTTATTGAATTTCCTATGTGGATGATCTATCCATTATTTAAAGTTAGGTACTATAGTTCCCTACTGTTACTGCATTGTCAATTTCTTCACTAAAATCTGTTAGTATTTGCTTAACATACTTAGGAGCTCCAATGTTGACTGTATATATATTTACAATTGTCATATACTCTTGCTTAATTGACACCTCTATCTTTATATAATGACCTTTTTTTCATTTTAGCTTTTTAAAGTATATTTTACCTGATATAAGCAAGCTAACCCTGCACTCTCTTGGTTTTCATTTGCATGGAATATCTTTTTCCTTTTTTACTCTTTGAGCCTATGTGAAACTTTTAAGCTGAAGTGAATCTCTTATAGGTAGCATATAGTTGGGTCTTATTTTGTTATCCATTCAGCCACTCTATTCTTTTTGATTAGAAATTTTAATCCATTTACATTTAAGGTAATTATTGATGGATAAGGACTTTCTAATGCCATCTTATTAGTTCTTTCTGGTTGTTTGATAGTTACCTTGTTCCCTTCTTTCTGTCTTCCTTTGTGATTTGATGATTCTTTTTTCTGGTACTGCTATGCTTTGATTCTCTTCTCTTTAGCTTTTAGTATCTACTTTAGGTTTCCACTTTGTAATTCCCACAAGAGATACACTAAAAATCTCATTGATGTATTTAACATTATTTTAAGCTCATAAAAACATAACTTTGATCAAATACAAAAATCTACCATTTTCACTCTGATATTTTTCTTTTTTATTTCATAAGTTACCTCTTCTTACACTATTTATTCAATAACAAGTTATCGTATCTATATTTATTTTAATACTTTTTGTCCTTCAACTTTTATACGAGTTAGATAATTTACACACCATCATATTATTAGAGTATTTTGACTATCTGCTTTCTTTAAACTTTGTACTTTATATTTTCATAAGTGATCATGTAACCAACTGGCATCCTTTTGTTTCAGCATTAAGAATTCCTTTCAGCATTTCTTGTAAGGCAGATCTAGTGGTGTTACATCATCCTTCAGCATTTCTTTGAGAAAGTCTCTTTCCTTCATTTCTTAAGGACATTCCTGCTGGGTTAAGTATTCTTGGTTTGTAATTGTCTTTTCTCAACAATTTGAATATATCCTCCCACTTCCTCCCGGCAAGCAATGTTTCTGCTGAAAATTCTGCTCATGGTCTTATGAAGGTTCCCTTGTATATAGGGAAGTTCTTTTTATATCTTGCTCCTTTTAATACAGTCTTTGATTTTATACAATTTTATAATAATATGTCTTGGACCAGATCTTTTTGAGTTGAAACTGACTTCACAAACTTGGATGTAAAAATCTCTCCCAGGATTTATGAACTTCTGAGACACTATTTCATTAACCTCTCTGTTACTTTTTCCCTTCTCAATCTTGTACTCAAATAATGCATAGATTGTTTCTCCTAATATTATACCATAGTTCACGTATACTTTATTCACTCTTTTTCATTGTTTTCATGGTCTTCCAACTGGATAACTTCAAGTGATTTGATTCTACTTCACAGATTCTTTCTCCTGCCTGACCAAGTCTGCTGTTCATACTTTCTAGTGCATTTTTCAATTCATTCACTGCATTATTCATCTCCAGAATTTCTGTTTGGTTCTTTGCAATTAGTTAAACTTCTCATTTGTTTAATGTATTTTTACCTAATTTCATTAGATCATTTCCTGTGTTATTTGTAGTTTACTGAGCTTTCTTAAACCAACTATTTTTAATTCTTTATTGGGCATATCACAGATCTTGATTTCTTTAGGGTTGGTTACTGGAACATTGTATTCCTTTAGTAATGTCATGCTTCTTTGTTTATTTCAAGCTTTACACTGGTTTTTTTTTCACATTTAATGAAGAAGTTACTTCCTTCAGTTTTTACTGACTGGCTTAGGGAAAGGAATTCCTTACGTCACCCATTAGGGATTCTCAGGTTTCTCAGATCTTCTGTATGGATGCACCTGCTTGACATTTCCTGTCCCTTACAGGGGAGAAAATTTTTAAGGTTGCATGCATTCTGTCAATCCTGAAAGGCCAGACCAGATGCTGACAGACTCCAATTTGCTTCCCCAGGGGCAATGCTGAATGCTCAAGTTTATGTGATTCCTCTCATTCCCACAGTGTTAGGCCAGCTTTCTTCATGAGTTTACCAGCTGTCTGCAAAGTCTTGCTCTTAACAACATTGGGGTCATGCACAAAGAGTAGACCACGTGTGAAGGAAGATGTATGGTGAGGTGCACAGAGTATGGAGGGTGCCTATGGTCCTGTTGGAAAGATCCATAGGAAAGGATCTTGCTCCTTTTAATACAGTCTTTGATTTTATACAATTTTATAATAATATGTCTTGGACCAGATCTTTTTGAGTTGAAACTGACTTCACAAACTTGGATGTAAAACTTGGATGAGTCTCCCCAGAGACTCATGGGAAGGTTTCCTCATGGAGTCTGCAAAGCAGTTAGCAGGATCTGCATCCTTCTAATGCCCTCTTAGTTCCCTAGCTATTTCCCCAACTGCTCCCCAACCCACAATCAGGTGGCACACTTTGGTGTGCTGGATGGGGTAAGAAAGAAGTAGATATCTTTGGCAGCATCCTGCATAGCTGGAGAAGCCAGGAAGTCACTCATATGTTTCACTTTCCCCTGTGGGAAAATCATGAGCCAAGATTTGTATTGATACTAAAATGTGCTGCCTTGGGGGGGGGGTGTTGATGCAGGTAAAGTTAAACTATTACTCTTACCCTCTTCAATGTGTACAATCTAAGATTTTTTTTTCCTCCAGTGGTTTTCTAGAATTTCTCTGCTGGAGCCCCAGCTTCTACAAAGGCACTCCCGTCTACAGGTGACTATCAAAATTGATGTTGTTTGGGATAAGACAGCAGAAACCTCTTGTTCTACCATTCTGATTAAAAGTCATTTTCAATATACCATCATATATACTAGTACTGAGGAATGCTAATGGTACTATATTAGCATAATAGGGTACTATGACTGTCAGGGCAGTTGTTGGAGAGTTTCATAAAAGAGTAAATGTTTGACTGAGCTTTTAGGAATGATTACAAATTCTCCAAGTAAACAAGGGTAAGAACATTCCAAGCAGAAGAGAAAACATGTATACAGGCAACTAATGTAATATAAGGAAGATTTAGAAAAATTTTAATAATTCAGTAAAACTGGAAGGTAGAGTCTAAGAAGGAGAGGGGCAGATGGAAATGGACAGGTAGAATTATTATAGCTTATATATCTACAGTTCTCAAACTTTCTCGTCTCAGAAGCCACTTATACTCTTAAAAGTATTGAAGATCACAAAATACTATTGTATATGTGGGCTATGTTTATCAATATTTATGGTATTAAAATTATAACTATCAAATTTTACATATACTAGAATAGTAGAATACATAAGCTCACTTCCTATTAGCTGACAAAATGATGATGCCATCATATATCACATACTCTTTGGAAAACTTCACTGAATATTTTTTTTTTGAGAGGGCATCTCTCATATTTATTGATCAAATGGTTGTTAACAACAATAAAATTCTGTATAGGGGACTCGATGCACAAACATTAAACAACCCCAAGCCTAACTCTCACCAGTCTCCAATCTTCTGAAGCCTAACGAACAAGTTCTTACATGGTGAACAAGTTCTTACATGGTGAACAGTGCAAGGACAGTCATATCACAGAAACTTTCGGTTTTGATCACGCATCATGATCTATAAACAATCAAGTCAGATATGATTTTGAGCAACAGAATGGAAAAGACATTTGCCATTGCAGGGAAAAGGTGACATTATAGAGAGATCGAAGTCAATACTAACAGTGCTACTCCATGAATATTAGTCAAGCATCTATTTTATATTTATAGAAACGCACTTTCACTGCTGTGACTTCATCAACAATCTCTCTGAAGATAATGGAGTAATATTCCAACCTTCATCCCAATCCTGCCCTGGTGGATATCTCTCCACAGATGCCCTCCCCCCCAGCCTTTATATTGGCATGTAATAGTCAATTACAATTTTTCAGAAAATAATTAATTGAGCAGCTATTATGTCTCAGGCACTATTTTAGAGATTGAAAAACCAGCAGTGAATTACAAAAACAAAATTATGTGATCTCATGGAGCCAGCATGCCAATGAAGGTGACACACATTTAAAAAGTAATTAAACTATGAAATATATTAGATTGTGATAATTTCCTTGAATTAATGAAGCATATCTTTTAGTTGAGCTGACAGTTCCATTAGCATGTACAGGACACTTGTGCTTTTCCATTCTTTGAGACCCATTCATTTTCACTCCTATGACAGCAAAAGGATACACAGCAGGATCTATAGCATCCAAGCTCTGTGGTTAGATTAGGTGGTTACAGAACAGTGCAAAAGAATCCATGTTAAAAGTTCAAATTTTAATAGGGCATATTATTTTTCTATTTCTTACATGACCATAACCTACATTTTTAAGTCCAGCATCCATCTCACAAATGGATTCCCTTGATTAAAAGAAATACTGGGAGGATCACAGGAAGATGGCAGAGTGAGTAATTCAGAGGAAACCTCCTCCCAAAAACATATATATTTATGAAAATACAATAAATACAACTATTCCTAAAAGGGACACCAGTGGATACAGTACAACAGCCAGGATACATCTACATCTGCGAGAACTCAGCATCACACGAAGGGGGTAAGATACAAGCCGCGGCCAGGCGGGACCTGAACGCTCCCCCACCCCAAAACTCAGCGGGAATAAAGAAGTCGGAACAGGGATGGAGAGAAAGCCCAGGACTGCTAAACAACCAGCTCTAGAAATCTGCACCCAGAGTGCAGACACAAGGTGCACGGGGTGCTGGATATTAGAGAAATGGAAAAGTAAAACCTGCGGGCAGGTCCCCGCAAATGGCGCCCCTGAGATAAAAGAAAAGGGAGTGCTTTTTGCAAGTCTTAAAAAGATAGGGACCCCACAGTTGAACGAAGTCATCCCAGCACACTTAGCCAGCAGCTGGGAATCCCGGGGAACTTTAGGCGCCCTAACCCCCTGGGCGGCAGCGCAGCTCTGAAGCCCCTCATGGCACTAAGCAGCCTGCTAGTCAGCCCCCAACTGGCATGGACTCTGACACACCGGCCCAGGAGTGGGAGAGTGGCAGTGCACGCCAGGGGTGGCGGCGCCACAGGGGACAGGGAGCAGCTTGTGAGAGCCTGCCGCTGCAGCAACCGAGCAGGCCGGAAGTGGCCTGTGTGCGCCGGCAGCAGTGGCTCCAGAGGAGCCCGGGAGAGGTCTGTGCAAGCCCACAGCGGCGTCAACTGAGCGTACCAGGAGCGGCCCGTGCGTGCCAGCAGCAGCAGTGTCAGAGGGGCACAGGAGAGGCCCACGTGCACCTGCAGCGGTGCCAGAGGGAGCAGCCATGCTCCCAGCAGCCGACTGGAATCCCAGCCCGATGCACAGCCACCCAAACCAGACCCAAAGGCCGTTGCTGGCACACAGCTGCCCGGCAGGGGTGCCACTATTGTGGAGGAGTGCACGTGGCATTCCTGCCACTCCCGGCAGGGATCTGTGCTGCTCTGACGGAGACCCCGCCCACAGCAGCTTAGGGGATTAACCCGCTGGCTGCTCCAGGAGTGTGGGTAACTGACACAGGCAGTGGAGAAGGGCAAGGCATCCAGAAAGCAGGAAAGGACTTTCTTCTCCTATCTGACACACCCGCAACCTGCCTACAGCAACCGCTATCACCATGAAAAGGCAGAAAAATTTAGTCCAGTCCAAAATAGATCAGACAACCCCTGAGAGACAATCTGCACAGACAGACCTAACCAGTCTCCCTGAAAAAGAATTCAAAATAAAAATCATAAACATGCTGACAGAGCTGCAGATAAATATACAAGAGTTAAGGGATGACATCCGGAGTGAGATTACAGAAATGAAACAATCTCTGGAAGGATTTATAAGCAGAATGCATAAGATGCAAGGGGCCATTGATGGAATAGAAACCAGAGAACAGGAATGCATAGAAGCTGACTCAGAGAGAGATAAAAGGATCTCCAGAAATGAAACAATATTAAGAGAACTGTGTAACAAATCCAAAAGGAACAATATCCACATTATAGGGGTACCAGAAGAAGAAGAGAGAGAAAAAGGGATAGAAAGTGTCTTTGAAGAAATAATTGCTGAGAACTTCCCAAACTGGGGGAGGAAATAGTTGCTCAGACTATGGAGGTACACAGAACTCCCGAGAGACGGGACCCAAAGAGGACAACACCAAGACACATAATAATTAAAATGGCAAAGATCAAGGACAAGGACAGAGTATGAAAGGCAGCCAGAGACAGAAAAAAAGGTCACCTACAAAGGAAAACCCATCAGGCTATCATCAGACTTCTCAACAGAAACCTTACAGGCCAGAAGAGAATGGCATGATATATTTAATGCAATGAAACAGAAGGGCCTTGAACCAAGGATGCTGTATCCAGCACGATTAGCATTTAATTATGAAGGAGGGATTAAACAATTCCCAGACAAGCAAAAGTTGAGGGAATTTGCCTCCCACAAACCACCTCTACAGGGTACCTTAGAGGGACTGCTCTAGATGGGAGCACTCCTAAAAAGAGCACAGAACAAAACACCCAACATATGAAGAATGGAGGAGTAAGAAAAAGAAGGGAAAGAAATAATCATCAGACTGTGTTTATAACAGCTCAATAAGCGAGTGAGGTCAGACAGTAAGGTAGTAAACAAGCTAACCTTGAACCTTTGGTAACCACGAATCTAAAGCCTGCAATGGCAGTAAGTACATATCTTTCAATAATCACCCTAAATGTAAATGGACTGAATGCACCAATCAAAAGGCACAGAGTAATGGAATGGATAAAAAAGCAAGACCCATCAATACGCTGCTTACAAGAGACTCACCTCAGACCCAAAGACATGCACAGATTAAAAGTCAAGGGATAGAAAAAGATATTTCATGCAAACAACAGGGAGAAAAAAACAGGTGTTGCAATACTAGTATCAGAAAAAATAGACTTCAAAACAAAGAAAGTAACAAGAGATAAAGTAGGATGTTATGTAATGATAAAGAGCTCAGTCCAACAAGTGGATATAACCATTATAAACATATATGCAACCAATACAGGAGCACCAATATATGTGAAACAAATACTAACAGTGAAAGGAAAGGAGCGACACACAGCAGCAATTCACCGGAGAATTCCGCTTTATTGGGGAAAGGTGC
The DNA here is from genome assembly GCF_030020395.1 of Manis pentadactyla. Taxonomy (NCBI): domain Eukaryota; kingdom Metazoa; phylum Chordata; class Mammalia; order Pholidota; family Manidae; genus Manis; species Manis pentadactyla. The sequence continues at coordinate 124,355,508 of NC_080038.1, forward strand.
TGGGTTATATAGGAAGGGGCATGGGGTGATTGTGGTGTTACTTCTACGAGGCTGATGGCTATTGGCTAGGTGCTGGGAGTGGGAGTGGGGAGAGAGGTGATTGGTCTTTAGGTGGTACCGTTGGGAACTGAGGACCCGGAAGAGAAGCCGGAAGTTCGCCATCTTACTGGTGGGGGCCCTTCATTCCCCCCTTTCTCCTCTATGGGGTTGTGGACGTTGCTTTCTCTCTGACTGCTTCCTGCTGAACGGGGGCAGAGAAGGGAGAGAGGGCTTGAGGATTGGGGGAAAGGGTTGATAGGGCTCTCCACAGTAAGGACGAGTAGATGTGGACTTCTTCAGATTGGAAATCAATGAAGGTTTCTTGTAACTATAGGTCGAGGACTTATTGATTCCAATGGTGCCAAGAGGATATGGGTGCCAGAAGCCAGGCGTCTGCGGCTATTGTTTCCAGGAACAGTTTCCAGCGGAGAGAGGGGTATATCTCAGCATGTGGTGAGGAGGTTACGTGAGGGTGAGGGATCTTCTGTGGCCAGAAGCTGATAGTTCCTGAGTAAAAGCTGGTTGAAAGTTTGATTAGAGATTTTTCCGACTTGGGATTTGATGAACTTTATTATACAGGATAAGAAGAGACAGGCGAGAAGAATGATTATTATGGGGCCTGCAATGGGCCACAGCCAGGTAAGGAGGGGGTTTGTTAGTATTGAAGAGAATGGGTTGGAATTGGAAGCAGAGTGGAGGCTGGAGGCAAGGTCGGTGAGTTTGGTAATGTCAGTTTCTACAATGCTGGATTCATTGATGTAATAGCAGCACTCTTCTCAAAGGAAGACGCAGGTGCTGCCCTTCTCGGCTGTAAGCAGATCTAAGGCCCGCCGGTTTTGAAGGGTGACTTTAGCTAGCGAAGTGACCTGTCTTTGGAGAGAGGCTAGGGAATCGGCAGTGGATGTCAGGGCTCCCTCAAGTTTGTCATTGAGATTTCTAATTGCCCATAGAGAGTGACCCAAGGCTCCTCTCGAAAACCCTGCCCCAATGGCTGAGGTGGTTAAAGAGATACCGACCATGATGGGAAGGAAAGCAGCCCTTTTTGTGCGCGAGGGCAAGGGAGGTTGGAGCTCAAGAAATTCTGCCATGCTGTAAAGTGTAAGCTGTGGGATTAGGGTGACGAGAATGCAGGGTATATCGGAGTTTGGAGGCAGTGAGTTGAAAAGACTGCCATTACACTAAAAGAAGTGTCCCGGTTGAGTGAAAGTCTTAGAGCCGGAGGTAGGGGTGTAGATAGAGAGGCAGTGAAGTGCGCTGGAGGGGGGTGGAGCTGGGTTTACACAGTGGTGGATGGTGAGATTATCTGTGTAATCTGGTTCCCATAGGGGTATGTCTGCCAGGGGGCGGAGGGGTTGTCCTTCTGCATGGAAGGAGTAGTTGGAAATATTAAGGGGCACGGCGGCCAGCAATGGGTGCTGTAGTGATGCGCACAAGAAACAATTGGCGGTGTTGAGGGTGTGGTTAAGAAAGATGGTGGTGTCTTGAATAAGCTGTAACTAAGAGTAGGAGGAATAAGAAGATGAAGAAGTGCTGTTAAGAGTTTGGATAATGACTTTTTTGGACTGTCCGATTTCTGATGCAACTTGAGAGATCTGGGAGTGAGAGGGAACATACTCTCGAGAGATATGAAGGGTACTGTGGGGGGTCGAGGACCCACCATAGTAAACTGAGGCTGTGACCCCGGCAGCTCATCGAGAGTCCCAGGGATCTGGGATTGATAAGGAGAATGAGCCTGTTGGGGTACTTCATGAAACGGTTGGAGGAGTAATGCTGTGGGTACTGGGAGTTACTCATGTAGTGAATGGCGCAAGACTAGTAGGGACATCCCCATAGGTGTCTTCCCATCGCCTGCAATAGGCTTGTCTTTGGTCATAGAGGAAGCAGAGGTAGGGAGAATAAAGGTAGCTGCTAGTGAACACTTCGGTGGATGGAGGAAAGTGGAGGTAGAAAGGCTCAGAGCAGCCTTTCAGAGGGCAGTCTGATGTGGCAATAAGGGCAGTAACTTTTGTTTGATGCTGTGTGTAAGTCTGTCTTACTTTGAATCACCATACAAAGGAGGCTGGGGTGGCGGGGAAGACAATAGGAATGAGGAGAAAAAGCAAGAGAGCAGTAAAGGAGGAAAAAGTCATGATTCGGGTATGGATGGCAAAGGGGGTGAACGGGATTTTGGAAGAAAGAGGACAGTAAGGTCAGGAGTCTGGTGGGAGGGAGAGTCTGTAAACTTTTGTAGGTTAAAAGATCTTTTAGGTGATGTGGGGACAGAATGGTAAGGGGTGCCCCGAATGTCAGTTTATGAGCTTCCTTCTGCAAGAGCTGTCCAGCGGCTAATGCCCTTAGGCAGGGGGCCCATCCCTGAACTGTGGGGTCTAATTGCTTGGAAAGATAAGCTACTGGGGCAAAGGATGGGCTATAATATTGGCCTAGGACTCCTAGAGCTTGACTGGACCTCTCATGAATGTATAATGAGAAGGGCTTCAACAAATCAGGAAGATGGAGAGCTGGGGCTTCCACAAGGGCTCCACGGAGCTTAATGAAGGAGTGTCGGGGTGAGGAGGATAATGGTTCTTCAGGGGGGCCCTTGCTGAGGTCGTATAGGGGTCTTGCCAACAGGGAGAAGTTACGGATCCACGCTCTAAAATACTTAGCCAGGCCTAGAAAGGAAAGGATTTCTGTCTTGGTTTTGGGAATGGGAAGGTCAGAGAGGAGCCATTTTCTGTCTAAGGTAATGGACTTTCTTTGTTGAGATAGAAGAAATCTGAGGTAAGTGACAGAAGGGGAAGAGATTTGAGCTTTGACAGGGGATACCTGGTAACCTCTGGAAGCCAGAAGGTTAAGTAGGGAGGCAGTGTCAAGTTGAGACTGTTCCCACGAGGGACTGCAGAATAGAAGATCGTCCACGTATTGTAATAAGGTGGACTCGGAAGCTTTGTGGCAAAACTGTCTAAGTGAGTTGTTCAGAATGTCTTGTGTATGGGTCTGTCCGGGTGAAGGCAAAAAAATATTGGGAGGAGGGGACTCGGGAGGCCAAGGCAGGGCAGCGATAAAAGGGTGTATGGATTTGGGACTAAGGGATGGATAGGGATGATGGCCATGTTGATGAGGTGAAGGTCTTGGACGAGGCGGAAAGATCTGTTGGTTTTTTTAACAGCTAATATGGGGGTATTAAACTGGGAGTGAGTGGGTCTGAGGTAATTTTTGTTTAAAAGCTCTTGAATGATGGGTTGGAGGCCTATGAGGGCTGAAGTGGTTGGGGGTATTGGGCCTGACAGATATACTGAGAGGGGTTACGTAATTTGATAGAGGCAGGAGGACATAGAGCTACAGAGGGGCTTGTAATGTCCTAAACTTTGGGATTTACAGGGTGTATGAGGGTGGAACTGGAGCTTTCATTGGGTAGAGGGGGGTCGTCAGCTGTGAGGGCCATTAGAAATGGAGTACTGGGGATTGTGGGAGTGGATATAGTTATGGAAACATGGAGGAGAGAAAGGATGTCCCGTCCTAGTAAGGGGATGGGACACTGGGGCATAACTAGGAAGGAGTGGGATAAAGGTATGGGATTGTCTTGGATTGTGCATAAAAGGGGGGGGGGTTTAATGGGAAAATCTGTTTACTTCCTACCCCGACTATTGGAGTAATGGCAGGCATGGTAGGGCCCCGGTATTCCCGCAAGACTGAGAAGGTGGCTCCTGTATCTAGGAGGAAGGAGATGGGGCAACCGTCTACTATTGAAGTAACCCTGGGCTCCTGTTTGGTGATGGAAATGGTCGGGCGAGAAGACTCCGGGCCCCGTCAATCTTCTTCTGCCAGCCCCACTATGGGGGGCTTAGGATGGGGGTTGTTCGTCCAGCCTCCCCTTCGGGTGGCTGGGCAATCAGACCTCCAGTGGCCCTTTTTGTAGCATTTGGGGCATGGGGTGGTAGGAGATCTGGGGTAGGGGCATGCCTTTGACCAATGCTCTTCTTTTCCGCACTTGAAACAAGCTCCTGGGGGGGGGGGCTTGTTTGTAGAGGGGCGCCTAGGTTGTGGTTTTATCAGCTGGGCCAACATTTAGAAATTGGCCTGATCAGCCTTTTGTTTACGGCCTTCTTTCTCCTCCTCCTGGTTATGGAAGGCTTTAAAGGCCACTGTTAGGATCTCAGTCTGTGGGGTAGCGGGGCCCTGTTCTAACTTTTTGAGTTTAGCTTTAATGTCGGGGTAGCTTTGAGCTAGGAAGTATATCATAAGGACATGTCTCCCGTCAGGCGTTTCTGGGTCCAGGCTGGTATACTGTAATAGGGCTTGAGTGAGTCTGTCTAAGAACTCGGAGGGAGCTTTTGAAAATTGACTCTTTACAAGCTGCCTTTTTCAGACCTGCTATTAAGCAGCAGGCAAAGAGAGCGGAGACTCACGGTGGTGTTATAATCGCAGTGTGGGTCTTGTTCGGGGACAGCAGTGGGGCCAGGGGGATAGGTGGGGTCAGTTCTGTGGGTTTCAGTGGCATGCGTTTGGGCGAAGTTCCAAACTCGTCTACGCTCTTCAGGAAGGAGGGTATTGGCCAGGAACATGAAAATGTCATGATGTGTGAGGCTGTATGACTGGAGGGTCTGTTGAAACTCTCTGATGTATGTTGTGGGATTAGTGGAAAAGGAACTTAGGCGTTTCTCAAGTTGGGCTAAATCTCTTAAGGAGAAAGGGACGTGAACGCGCATGATGCCTTTGGATCTTGCTACTTCTCGGAGGGGAGGCGATAATTTTGGGAGGCCCTCGGGACCGAGTCTGAGGTGGACTGAAGGGTTCTGGCTCAGTCTGTGGGGGAGAAACAGGTGATGGGGGCAAAGACAGAGGAGGCTCTTGGAACTTAGTTAGAGGGGGGCTGAAAGGCTCAGGCTTGATTTGCAGGGGGGTGAGGTGGGGGAGGAGATGGTGGTGGAGGAAGGGGGAGGGGTTGTTGTAGGAGAGGAGGGGAAAGGGAGGGAACGGGAGGCTTTTGCGGGGGAGACGGCTTGCAGGCTAGGAGAACTTGGGGGGAGGTGGGGGGAGGAGGCGGCGGCAGCGGCGAGGGAGGCGGGAGGAGGGGAAAAGGAGTGAATGGGAGGCTTTTGCGGGGGAGATGGCTTGCAGGCTAGGAGAACTTGGGGGGGTGGGGGGAGGAGGCGGAAAGCTTCGGTATAGGGAATCTCCTTCCAGTTTTTCAGGTGCTGGCAGTAGTTAAAGAGATCGTGAGTGATGTTAGGATCAAGAGTTCTCCCTGCGGGCCATTGGTTGTTATTGTTTAGGGGCTATGTCATCCAATCTTGGGAGCAGTATTTGCGGGGAAGTTTTGGTTTTATTTCAGGCGTCAGGGAGAGGGTGGCTAGATACTTGAGCAGGCATTCAAGAGGTGAACTTTCAGGGAGGGATGAGGAGGCTCCCATGGCTAAAGGACAGAGAAGGAGACAAACAAGGGAAGACGAACGGAGATCCTCGGACTGGGAGCAGACAGCAAGGAGACAAAGGGCGTCCCCGATGATCCTTGGTGGTCTGTGGAAACTCGTATATGAGTCGGTTTCTTAGGAAGTGTGGGTCGTCACCCAGACTTCTCTAAGAAGGCAGAGTGCCGGAGTCCGAGGTACCTAGTACTAGGAGTTTTCGGCGGAAGGAACTTTCAGTGGAAGGAACAGAAGGAGGAGGGGGGGAAAAAGGGAGCGTTCTCATCCGCAAAGGAGTCACCTCGTTTATGGCTGTTGGAGGAGGGGCCTGAGGGTCTGCAGCAGCTGTGAAGGCCGGAAGTGGCAATTTATGACTGTTGGAGGGGGGCCTCAGGGTCTGCTGCAGCCGTGAAGGCCTGAGGTGGGGAGAGTTCCCTCCTCGTCCCCGAGCGTCAGGGCCTTGCCGGACAATCACGGTCAATGGCACTGCGATAGCTCGGGGAAGAGTGGCCCACTCCGGGGGAAAACTTACCTAAAGGCTAAAGAGGAGTGGTGAGTGTGAGGAGCCAGCGCTGGAAAAAGAGGACTAGGGAAAGCTGCTGCTGGTGTCGGGGGGAAGATGGGGCCCAATTGGGGTGTCCCGTCTCCCAGGTTTCAGCACCAATGAATGGAAAGGAGCGACACACAGCAGCAATTCACTGGAGAATTCCGCTTTATTGGGGAAAGGTGCTGGGTTATATAGGAAGGGGCATGGGGTGATTATGGTGTTACTTCTACGAGGCTGATGGCTATTGGCTAGGTGCTGGAGTGGGAGTGGGGAGAGAGGTGATTGGTCTTTAGGTGGCGCTGTCGGGAACTGAGGACGCGGAAGAGAAGCCGGAAGTTCGCCATCTTACTGGTGGGGGCCCTTCAAACAGAATTAAAGGAGGAAATAGAATGCGATGCATTCATTTTGGGAGACTTTAACACACCACTCACTCCAAAGGACAGATCCACCAGACAGAAAGTAAGTAAGGACACACTGGCACTGAACAACACACTAGAACAGATGGACCTAATAGACAACTATATAACTCTACATCCAAAAGCAACAGGATGCATATTCTTCTCAAGTGCACATGGAACATTCTCTAGAATAGACCACATACTAGGCCACAAAAAGAGCCTCAGTAAATTCCAAAAGATTGAAATCTTACCAACCAACTTTTCAGACCACAAAGGTATAAAACTGGAAATAAATTGTACAAAGAAAACAAAAAGCCTCACAAACACATGGAGGCTTAACACAACAACATGCTCCTAAATAATCAATGGATCAACAACCAAATTAAAATGGAGATCCAGCAATATATGGAAACAAATGACAACAACAACACTAAGCCCCAACTTCTGTGGGACACAGCAAAAGCAGTCTTAAGAGGAAAGTATACAGCAATCCAGGCATATTTAAAGAAGGAAGAACAATCCCAAATGAACAGTCTAATGTCACAATTTTTGAAATTGGAAAAACAAGAACAAATGAGGCCTAAGGTCAGCAGAAGGAGGGATATAATAAAGATGAGAGAAGAAATAAATAAAATTGAGAAGAATAAAACAATAGAAAAAATCAATGAAACCAAGAGCTGGTTCTTCAAGAAAATAAACAAAATAGATAAGCCTCTATCCAGACTTATTAACAGAAAAAGACAGTCAACATATATCAACAGAATCAGAAATGAGAAAGGAAATATCACGACAGACCCCACAGAAATACAAAGAATTATTAGAGAATACTATGAAAACCTATATGCTAACAAGCTGGGAAACCTAGGAGAAATGGACAATGTCCTAGAAAAATACAACCTTCCAAGACTGACACAGAAAGAAAAAGGAAAATCTAAACAGACCAATTACCAGCAAAGAAATTGAAGCGGTAATCAAAAAACTACCCAAGAACAAAACTCCTGGGCCAGATGGATTTAACTCAGAATTTTATCAGACATACAGAGAACACATAATACCCATTCACCTTAAAGTTTTCCAAAAAATAAAAGAGGAAGGAATACTCCCAAACTCATTCTATGAAGGCAACAGCACCCTAATACCAAAACTAGGCAAAGACCCCACCAAAAAAGAAAACTACAGAAAAATATTTCCGATGAATGTACATGCAAAAATACTCAACAAAATATTAGCACACAGAATTCAAAAATACATCAAAAGGATCATACACCATGACCAAGTGGGATTCATCCCAGGGATGCAAGGATGGTACAACATTCGAAAATCCATCAACATCATCCACCACATCAACAAAAAGAAGGACAAAAACCACATGATCATCTCCATAGATGCTGAAAAAGCATTCAACAAAATTCAACATCCATTCATGATAAAAACTCTCAACAAAATGGGCATGGAGGGCAAGTACCTCAACATAATAAAGGCCATATATGATAAAACCACAGCTAATATCATACTGAACAGCGAGAGGCTGAAAGCATTTCCTCTGAGATCAGGAACAAGACAGGGATGCCCACTCTTCCCACTGTTATTCAACATAGTACTGGAGGTCCTAGCCACGGCAATTAGACAAAACAAAGAAATACAAGGAATCCAGATTGGTAAAGAAGTCAAACTGTCACTATTTGCAGATGATGTGATATTGTACATGAAAAACCCTAAAGACTTCACTCCAAAACTACTAGGCCTAATATCAGAATTCAGCAAAGTTGCAGGATACAAAATTAACACACAGAAATCTGTGGCTTTCCTATACACTAACAATGAACTAATAGAAAGAGAAATCAGGAAGACAATTCCATTCACAATAGCATCAAAAAGAATAAAATACCTAGGAATAAACCTAACCAAAGAAGTGGAAGACCGGTAACCTGAAAACTACAAGACACTCTTAAGAGAAATTAAAGAGGACACTAACAAATAGAAACTCATTCCATGCTCCTGGCTAGGAAGAATTAATATCGTCAAAATGGCCATCATGCCCAAAGCACTATACAGATTCAATGCAATCCCTATCAAATTACCAACAGCATTCTTCAATGAACTGGAACAAATAGTTCAAAAATTCGTATGGAACCACCAAAGACCCCGAATAGCTAACTCAATCCTGTGAAGGAAGAATAAAGTGGGGGGTATCTCAATCCCCAACTTCAAGCTCTACTACAAAGCCACAGTAATCAAGACAATTTGGTACTGGCACAAGAACAGAGCCACAGACCAATGGAACAGAATAGAGATTCCAGACATTAACCCAAACATATATGGTCAATTAATATACAGTAAAGGAGCCATGGACATACAATGGGGAAATGACAGTCTCTTCAACAGATGGTGCTGGCAAAACTGGACAGCTACATGTAAGATAATGAAACTGGATCACTGTCTAACCCCATACACAAAAGTAAATTTGAAATGGATCAGAGACCTGAATGTAAGTCATGAAACTATAAAACTCTGAGAAAAAAACATAGGCAAAAATCTCTTGAATATAAACATGAGTGACTTCTTCATGAACATATCTCCCTTGGCAAGGGAAACAAAAGTAAAATGAACAGGTGGGTCTATATCAAGCTGAAAAGCTTCTGTACAGCAAAGGACACCATCATTAGAACAAAAAGGTACTCTACAGTATGGGAGAGTATATTCATAAATGACAGATCCAATAAAGGGTTGACACCCAAAATATATAAAGAGCTCACACACCTCAACAAACAAAAAGCAAATAATCCAATTAAAAAATGGGCAGAGGAGCTGAATAGACAGTTCTGTAAAGAAGAAATTCAGATGGCCAACAGACACATGAAAAGATGCTCCACATTGCTTGTCATCAGAGAAATGTAAATTAAAACCACAATGAGATATCAGCTCACACCAGTAAGGATCACCACCATCCAAAAGACAAACAACAACAAATGTTGGCGAGGTTGTGTAGAAAGGGGAACCCTCTTACACTGTTGGTGGGAATGTAATTTAGTTTAACCTTTGTGGAGAGCAGTATGGAGGTTCCTCAAAATGCTTAAAATAGAAGTACCATTTGACCCAGTAATTCCACTTCTAGGAATTTACCCTAAGAATGCAGCAGCCCAGTTTGAAAAAGACAAATGCACCCCTATGTTTATTGCTGCACTATTTACTATAGCCAACAAATGGAAGCAACCTAAATGTCCATCAGTAGATGAATGGATAAAGAAGATGTGGTACATATACATAATGGAATATTATTCAGCCATAAGAAGAAAACAAATCCTACCATTTGCAACAACATGAATGGAGCTAGAGGGTATTATTCTCTGGGAAATAAGCCAGGGGGAGAAAGACAAGTACCAAATGATTTCACTCATATGTGGAGTATAAAAGTAAAGAAAAACTGAAGGAACAAAACAGCAGCAGAATCACAGAACCTAAGAATGGACTAACAGTTACCAAAGGGAAAGGAACTGGGGAGGATGGGTGGGAAGGGAGGGATAAGGGCGGAAAAAAGAAAGGGGGTATTACAATTAGCATGTATAATGTGGAGGGGGTATGTGGAGGGCTCTACAACACAGAGAAGACAAGTAGTGATTTTACAGCATCTTACTATGCTGATGGACAGTGACTGTGAAGGTGTATGTGGGGGGGACTTGGTGAAGCGGGGAGCCTAGTAAACATAATGTTCTTCATGTAAGTGTAGATTAATGATACCAAAATAAAAAAATAAATAAAAATAAATAACATAAAATAAAATAAAAAAAATAAAAAAAGAAACACTGGGTGAAAGAGAGTGAAAATATATTGACACAGCCCATCCTCAAAATTGGAGCAACAGTTCCAAGCTCATGACTTACTGAAAACAGATCAAGAAATGGCATTGTCACTCAGTAGCTACAGAAGAGAAATACAAATGATATACACATATATGTAGTACATACCAGAAAGCACATATTCTGTATTTACATCAACCCAAAGAATGAAACAAAAATCATGTTTAGGTTATGTGTATAATGCCAGGCCACATTTATTCCAAGGAGATGCTTTGAAGCCAAACTTTTAAGAATGAACACTGAAAGAAGGTTATTATTAAAGGCATGTTTCTTTAACCAGTTACTTGAACATTTAATTCGAACATCACATTTATGAAATATAGCACCACAATCATGTGCTAAAGGCCTGATAGCAGTCTGTAAGCCATTTTTTTCCTTAGTAGATATTTGTAAAAATAAATAAATGAAGAACTTTGGAGAATGGAAATATAGGTGTGCCTCTGAAAAATAAGGCCTTCTATAAAAAATTGAATTTAAAGTTATGTGCTGCATTCATTAATCAAGGGCCTGTTTGAGCAAGGTTGAATCATATGAGGAAGAATAAACTACTTCTTAAAATTGCATTACTTTTATTTAAGACTTTTAATGTCAAAATAACCAGCCATTAGAGCAACATAATTTGCTTACAGTCATTCTTCTAAATCCAAGGAGATATAAAAACCATATAAAACCAAGAATAACGTGTCAAGGAAATGTGCTTAGCGTTTTTTACATCATTCCACTTAATTCCTACAACCTTTCAAATCAGCATAATGATTAATAGATTACCAGAGATAGTTTATCACAAAATTTTTAAAAAACTAAAGTACCCAAAGATTCATTCATGAACAAAACAGTTGAATACCTGCCAAAAGTTTTGTGAAAGAAGTCTGTTATAGCTGACATCTGCTGTTTCTACCTGATCTGTACTTCTTTTAACAATAGCACTTCTATTGTCCTATGATGGACTGCTATTACCCACTCTCTGACCATACATTTCTGGTACACTGACACCACTCCACCGTCATTTCCAGTATGGGCACATAACCCAGGCTTGGCTAATTGGCATATTTCATCCCTTTAGTCTCAAAGACTAGTTCAGAGATGGGCATCTGGCAAAATGAGACTCAATTCTAGGACATTTTATATAATTATTGACTATGAGAACTCTCTTCCCCTAGAACTGGTAACTAGAAGTGATTAGCCTAGAGGATTAGAATCAGCAACCATATGAAGAATGCCAGCTGGAGAATGAAGTCATCCAAAAAGGAGCACAGTTACTAGATAGGTAGGAGGATGGAAGAGTGGAGGGAAGACAAAGAAGCTACCTGGATTTCCTCATTTGAACTTCTGAAACAAACTATGCCAGAAGCCAATTCTAACACTGGATTTCTCCAATAAATAATGCAATAAATTCTCTTTTTACCTAGACCATTTCTGAAGTAGGTTTCTTTCATTAAAGCTGAATGAATCCTGACTATGCCTGCTTCATGTGTAAAGCGATCAAATAACAGTGACTGGATTTGAACTAAAATCACTGGCCTAAAACTTCCTGCTTTATTCCATTTTGAAATGGTGACTCTACAACATACTTATCAATATTCATCTCTGTTTAGTTACTACTCCAAGAAAAATCTGAGTTTATAACTTGCTAGTAATTCTTTCATCTGTTTAGCATCAATTATTACCCTTTAAGGGAGCAGCCTTCTATTAGGTATATTAGAAGGCATAATAAAAGAGTACTATAATTGACCTAAGTATATATGTGGTCCTGACCCTTAAAGAGTTTTAGACTCAATGAAGAGAAAATGTGCAGAAAGCCAGCATACTTAAAGGCAGTAAAGGTAAAATATGGAACAGGTAAGAACACAATAAATAAACAATACAAAATAATGAATTGGTACAAATATTGAACATGGACCTCCTTGTAAACAGAATCAGATGGAGAAGTACAGCCAGTTGACATCATGAAATTCAAAGCCAAGACTGCACCATATATTGAAGGAGCTCACTGACATCTGCCATCCAAAGTGAAATTAACCCCAAGCACACTGTCTGACTCATCTGAGTGATACTTTCTGGAAAATCACTCCTGAAATCAATGTGTTTCTGTTACTGATCTGTCATAAGCCCCACATGTCAGCCATTTTCTTATAAATAAAGCTATTACCATCAATTCTGAAGAATAAATTCTAATTGTGCCCTAGCTCTTATTAGCCTCTTTTTATAGCTCATTATGCATCCTCCATTTTTATTTTTTTATTGAAAGAAATAATTTCCATCACTTGTGAGTTTATAAGCAATAAACCATTCTTGATTACTCAGCACTTTCACAGAAACCATTTCCTGGGAATTAAGTGGTACTCAAAACTAAGTAAAACTATCACCATTATACTAAATTTAACTTATTAACAGTCATATCGTTCTGCAGTTTCTTAAGAGTTGAATTATCATGCAAGTTTAGTTAGAAGAGTTAGCTGATTTTCATTTCCATCAATTAATCCATTAGTCTTAAAACTAAGCTGACTGGAAAGAAAAGCAATAGGTGAATTCAAGAGGAAAAAGTACTATACCTTTTAGAACAACTAAAGAGAGCTGATTTTTAATAATCTTTAAAACACAGTGGACTTTTGTACTTGTTTTATCTGCCTGGAATCAGCTTTCCCAAGATAGTCACATACCTTACTTCCTAAATGTACTCAGGTCAGTGCTCAGATGTTACCTCCTCATAAGGACCTTATTTGACTGCTTTCAGTAGCTAGGGTACCCACCATAGTGATTTTCTAAGTTACTTTATTTTGCTTCTTAGCATTTATTATTAAAAGATCTTACATAACTTGTTTCTTCCATTTTGGAAGTGGGAGGGGTGGACAACAAAGGAACTTTGTCTTCCCTAACATCTAGAAAAGTGCCTGGCAAATAGAAAGTACTCAATAAATCTGTGGAATAAATACATATATTTAAGAACCTATGTTATGGTTTACCCAGCTACATAGCTTCTTCTAACCTTTTATTCTCTTACTGATCATTATAATCCCCATTTGAGACTAAGTAAAGGAACTAAAGAATAATACAGTCCTTCACCAGTAATGAAACAGGATTTTTCAAAACAGAAATACAAAAGGCCACTAAAGATTTTGAAGTATTTCATCTCACTAGAAATCATATGAATGACAAATTTTAACTTTAACAGTAAATTACAATCTTTCACTTAATCACATGACTAAAAAAATTTTCTATGTATTATTGAAACTCCCAGTGTTCTTAAATATATGAGAAAATGAGCCATCTTAGACACTGGTGGAGAATGTGTAAACAACGCAATCTTTCTTAAGGGCAATTCGGCAATAGGTATCAAAACTTTAAGTGGATACTGTGTGATATTATCCACCCTATTCGATGGAGTTTCTCCTAAGGAAATTATTGTTGATATGTTCAAAGATCAGGCTACATAGACGTTCCTTCCAATACTGTTTATAGTAGTAAACAATTTGAAACTATCTGAATATCAAAAACCATGGACTGGTTAAAAAAACTACAGTGCATTATTGCAAAAATATTTTAAACAACAATTTAAAATATTGGTGAAAAATATTAAATGCCATGTAGAAGTGTTCACCACATGTTAACTATAAAATAAGTTTGAAACTTTCTACATTATGATATATTTAAGTAGTATTTTTAAATCTATAATGACTCTATAATACATATTATGTTAACATAATGCAATATAATGTTTAAATGACCTGATAGCCACAAACTTCAATTAAAATGATTGAAAGACTTGACTATATGAATTTTATAAAACTTAAATAGCAAATAATGATGATAATAAAATAGGATAAGCAAGTTAAAAATACATGTACAATACTGGAAATAATTTATAACATACAAAATTGTGTGATATGAGTACACTTAGTTATATAATTTTTTAAAGACCCTGAAGGCTATCATTGATTATTCCATGTATGCAATTATAGTAAAGAATGATTTCATTTACCTTCTTTTTGTTCATCTGTGTTTTCTAAAATTTGTACAATTAACTACTACCATTACCTTTGAAATTATATTTTTAAATGAATGCTAACTGGATTTCCTTAAAGCCAATCAGCTGAGCCATTGTGGGAAATTGAAATAAATGTATACTGAGAACTATTCTTAAAATATCTGGTCAACCAAGACTAGCTGGATTTTAAAATATCTATGGTGATCTCTTTGTTTTTATTAAGGATAAACAGGTTGGATTTTTTTGATAATAAACATAATTCTCAATATTAAAAGAAGAATCCATATGAAACAGTGGATTTTCTAAGTTATTTTTTATATGAGGATCCAGATTTAACCAGAGACACACATATACACACACAACATCTAATCCCCTGACACCTCATATATAAGAAAATTTCATACTTGGTCATTTCTATAATAATGACACAGAAGACTTTCAATTATACTATTTCAAAGTGAACAAAAATTAAAATAAACCTACATTCTCTCTGGCCTTGAGGTAAAGCACTGCGATGTTATTTCCCAATGTTTCCTAGGGCACATGTAATATGTTTATTTTTTGTGTGTGTTTTTATAGTGGTGTAGTACATTAGAACCAGAGACATTATGATTAAAATATCAGATTTTCTACAAGATGGAAGCACCCTCTTCTGTGCTTATCCAAATTCTTTAAAAACAAACATGACTTCAAAGAAATCATTTCTGATATCTTCAACCCACAATGAACATTTGCTTGGCATATGAAGTCAAATACAGCATTCTCTTCTGTGACTTCTTAATATTTTCTAATTATTTTTTAAGTCTGTTCCACTTAAGTTAGAAAACTACATGAGGAAAGAAGATACTTAGTATCATTTCATTTTCCTCACTGAGTAAATACTTATGCATTTGACAACACTGGCTGTGTGTTCATTTAAAAAATTAATACCATATATGCTACAAAACCTTCTTGATGCAAAACAACTAAAAGTGCTGGTTAAAATACATGACTTCAGAAAAGAATTAAAGATGGCAGTGTGAGAGGAGAGACAGAGGCTTCCTCCTAAAACTAGATACAATTAGAAAATACAGTTGGTGCAACTAATCCTGAGAGAGCAACAGGAAAGAAGACGGTGCCAGACTGCACACACCTGGAGAAAAGAGCAGACCTCACCGAATGGGGTAACGTACCAGAGCTGTGGCTCATTGGGATTGGAGCCCTTCCTCCACACCAGCTCACTGGCAGGAGGAAGAGAAACTGAGCAGGGAGGGAGTGGAAAGCTTGGGACTGCTGAATACCTAGCTCCGGAGATCTGCGCTGGGAGCACAAACCTACATTTCATGGTGCTTTCATGAGACTCTTCTGATTACGGGGTTGGAAAGCTGGGACAGGCGGAGTTCCTGGGGAGACTGGGATTCTGGCCGCTTGTGGAAAGCAGGATCCATATCCAGGTACTCGGGGAAAAAAGCTTATATCTGTGTGATCAGCCCACTGGTTCAGGCAGTGGAGACAGGCACAGCATCCAGGAAGCAGGGAACACCACTTTCCTCCCCCCAGTCACCAATACCACTCCCCTGTGACCCTGACATTGCTTCAAGGGCTGAGCAGCTCCAGAATAGAGCTTCTGGACACTAGAGGGCACCACATACAAATATGGAATGCCAAAGAAACCTGGTCCAGAGTAAAATTATTAATACAACTCCTGACAAAGACTTAAATGATATGGACCTCGTGACTCTTCCTGAAAGGGAGTTCAAAATAAAAATCATCAACATGCTAATGGAGGTACAAAAAGACATCCAAGAACTCAGGAAGGAATTCAGGTCACAGATCCAATTGTTGAAGAGCGTGATGGAGGGTATTAAAAGCAGGTTGGATACAGTGGAGGAGATGATAAATGAAATAGAAACTAGAGAAGAGGAATACAAAGAAGCTGAGGCACAGAGAGAAAAAACAAACTCTACGAATGAAAGAATATTGAGAGAACTGTGTGACCAATCCAAATGGAACAATATTTGCATTATAGGGATACCAGTAGAAGAAGAGAGAGAGAAAGGGATACAAAGTGTCTTTGAGGAGGTAGTTGCTGAAAACTTCCCCAATCTGGGGAAGGAGATAGTCTCTCAGGCCATGGAGGTGAACAGATCTCCCAACACAAGGGACCCAAGGAAGACAACACCAAGACACATAGTAAATAAAATGGAAAAGATCAAGGATAAGGACAGACTGTTAAAAGCAGCCTGAGACAGAGATAAGATCACAAAGAAAGGAAAGCCCATCAGCCTAACATCAGACTTCTCAGCAGAAACCTTACAGGCCATAAGGAAGTGGCATGATGTATTTAATGCCATGAAGCAGAAGGGCCTGGAACCAAGACTACTTTATCTCGCAAGATTATCATTTAAAGTTGAAGGAGGGATTAAACAATTTCCAGATAAGCAAAACCTGAGAGAATTTACCTCCCACAAACCATCTCTACAGTCTATTTTGGAGGGACTGCTTTAGATGGAATTGTTCCTAAGGTTGAATAGCTGTCACCAGAGGTAATAAAACCACAGTAAATAAAGTAGAACAGCTAATTACTAAGCAAATGCAAAATGAAATTAACTATCCCCAAAGTCAATCAAGGGATAGACAAAAAGTACAGAATTTGATACCTAATATATAAAGAATGAAGAGGAAGAAAAAGGAGGAGAAACAGAAAAGAACCTTTAGATTGTGTTTGTAACAGCATACTAAGTGAGTTAAGTTAGACTCTTAGATAGTAAGGAAATTAACCTTGAACCTTTGGTACCCACGAATCTAAAGCCTGCAATGGCAATAAGTACATACCCATCAATAATCACCCTAAATGTAAATGGACTGAATGCACCAATCAAAAGACATACAGTCATTGAATGGATAAAAAAACAAGACCCATCTATATGCTTCTTACAAGAGACTAACCTCAAACCCAAAGACATGCACAGACTAAAAGTCAAGGGATGGAAAAATGTATTTCATGCAAACAACAGGGAGAAAAAAGCAGGTGTTGCAATACTAGTATTAGACAAAATAGGCTTCAAAACAAAGAAAGTAACAAGAGATAAAGAAGGACATTACATAATGATAAGGGGTCAATCGAAAAAGAAAATATAACCATTATAAATATATATGCCCCCAACACAGGAGCACAAGCATATGTGAAACAAATACTAACCGAACTAATGCAGGAAATAGAATGCAATACATTCATTTTAGGAGACTTCAACACACCATACACTCCAAAGGACAGAACCACCAGACAGAAAATAAGTAAGGACATAGAGGCAGTGAACGACACACTAGAAAAGATGGACCTAATAGACATCTATAGAACTCTACATCCAAAAGGAACAGCATACAGATTCTACTCATGTGCACATGGAACATTCTCCAGAATAGACCACATACTAGGCCACAAAAAGAGCCTCAGTAAATTCAAAAAGATTGAAATTCTACCAACCAACTTTTCAGACCACAAAGGTATAAAACTAGAAATAAATTGTACAAATAAAGCAAAAAGGCCCACAAACACATAGTGGCTTAACAACATGCTCCTAAATAATCAACGGATCAATGACCAAATTAAAATAGAGATCAAGCAATATATGGAAACAAATGACAACAACAACACGAAGCCCCAACTTCTGTGGGACGCAGCAAAAGCAGTCTTAAGAGGAAAGTATATAGCAATCCAGGCATATTTAAAGAAGGAAGAACAAACCCAAATGAATAGTCTAACATTACAATTAACAAAATTGGAAAAAGAAGAACAAATAAGGCCTAAAGTCAGCAGAAGGAGGGACATAATAAAGATTAGAGAAGAAATAAATAAAATGGGAAGAATAAATAATATAAAAAAATCAATGAGACCAAGAGCTGGTTATCTGATAAATTAAACAAAATAGATAAGCTTCTAGTCAGACTTACTAAGAGAAAAAGAGAATCAACACACATTAACAGAATTAGAAATGAGAAAGGAAAAATCATGACGGACCGCAAAGAAATACAAAGAATTATTAGAGACTACTATGAAAACCTATATGCTGACAAGCTGGTAAACCTAGAAGAAATGGACAACTTCCTAGAAAAATGCAACCTTCCAAGACTGACCAAGGAAGAAACACAAAATCTAAACAAACCAAATATCAGTAAAGAAATTGAAGAGGTAATAAAAAAACTACCAAAGAACAAAACCCCCGGGCCAGATGGATTTATCTCGGAATTTTATCAGACATACAGAGAACACATAATACCCATTCTCCTTAAAGTTTTCCAAAAAATAGAAGAGGAGGGAATACTTCCAAACTCATTCTATGAAGCCAACATCACCCTAATACCAAAACCAGGCAAAGACCCCACCAAACAAGAAAACTACAAACCAATATCCCTGATGAACATAGATGCAAAAATAATCAACAAAATATTAGCAAACCGAATTCAAAAATACTTCAAGAGGATCATACACCACGACCAAGTGGGATTCATCCCAGGGATGCAAGGATGGTACAACATTCGAAAATCCATCAACATCATCCACCACATCAACAAAAAGAAGGACAAAAACCACATGATCATCTCCATAGATGCTGAAAAAGCATTTGACAAAATTCAACATCCATTCATGATAAAAACTCTCAACAAAATGGGTATAGAGGGCAAGTACCTCAACATAATAAAGGCCACATGTGATAAACCCAAAGCCAACATCATACTGAACAGTGAGAAGCTGAAAGATTTTCCTCTGAGATCGGGAACAAGACAGGGATGCCCACTCTCCCCACTGTTAGTCAATATAGTACTGGAGGTTCTAGCCATGGCAATAAGACAAAACAAAGAAATACAAGGAATCCAAATTGGTAAATAAGAAGTTAAACTGTCACTATTTGCAGATGACATGATATTGTACATAAAAAACTCTAAAGACTCCACTCCAAAACTACTAGAACTGATCTTGGAATTCAGCAAAGTTGCAGGATACAAAATTAACACACAAAAATCTGTGGCTTTCCTATACACTAATGATGAACTAATAGAAAGGGAAATCAGGAAAACAATTCCATTCACAATTACATCAAAAAGAATAAAATACTTAGGAATAAACCTAACCAAGGCAGTGAAAGACCTATACCCTGACAACTATAAGACACTCTTAAGAGAAATTAAAGAGGACACTGACAAATGGAAACTCATTCCATGCTCCTCGCTAGGAAGAATTAATATCGTCAAAATGGCCATCTTGCCCAAAGCAATCTACAGATTCAATGCAATCCCTATCAAATTACCAACAACATTCTTCAATGAACTGGAACAAATAGTTCAAAAGTTCATATAGAACTATCAAAGACCCCGAATAGCCAAAGCAATCCTGAGAAGGAAGAAAAAAGTGGGGGGGTCATCTCGCTCCCCAACTTCAAGCTCTACTACAAAGCCACAGTAATCAAGACAGTTTGCTACTGGTGCAAGAACAGACCCACAGACCAGTGGAACAGAATAGAGACTCCAGACATTAACCCAAACATACATGGTCAATTAATATTTGATAACGGAGCCATGGACATACAATGGGGAAATGACAGCCTCTTCAACAGATGGTGCTGGCAAAACTGGACAGCTACATGTAGGAGAATGAAACTGGACCATTGTCTAACCCCATATACAAAAGTAAACTCAAAATGGATCAAAGACCTGAATGTAAGCCATGAAACCATTAAACTCTTAGAAAAAAACATAGGCCAAAATCTCTTGGACATAAACATGAGTGACTTCTTCATGAACATATCTCCCCAGGTAAGGGAAACAAAAGTAAAAATGAACAGGTGGGTCTATATCAAGCTGAAAAGCTTCTGTACAGCAAAGGACAGCATCAATAGAACAAAAAGGTACCCTACAGTATGGGAGAGTATATTCATAAATGACAGATCCAATAAAGGGTTGACATCCAAAATATAAAAGAGCTCACACACCTCAACAAACAAAAAGCAAATAATCCAATTAAAAAATGGGCAGAGGAGCTGAGTAGACAGTTCTCTAAAGAAGAAATCCAGATGGCCAACAGGCACATGAAAAGATGCTCCACATCGCTAGTCATCAGAGAAATGCAAATTAAAGCCACAATGAGATATCACCTCCCACCAGTAAGGATCTCCACCATCCAAAAGACAAACAACAACAAATGTTGGCGAGGTTGTGGAGAATGGGGAACCCTCCTACACTGCTGGTGGGAATGTAAATTAGTTCAACCATTGTGGAAAGCAGTATGGAGGTTCCTCAGAAAGCTCAAAATAGAAATACCATTTGACCCAGGAATTCCACTTCTAGGAATTTACCCAAAGAAAGCAAGATCTCAGATTCAAAAAGACATATGCATCCCTATGTTTATCAAAGCACTATTTACAATAGCCAAGATATGAAAGCAACCTAAGTGTTCATCAGAAAATGAATGGATAAAGGAGATGTGGTACATATACACAATGGAATATTATTCAGCCATAAGAAGAAAACCAATCTTCCCATTTGCAACAACATGGATGGAGCTGGAGGGTATTATGCTCAGTGAAATAAGCCAGGCAGAGAAAGACAAGTACCAAATGATTTCACTCATCTGTGTAGTATAAGAACAAAGAAAAACTGGAGGAACAAAACAGCAGCAGGATCACACAACCCAAGAATAAACTAACAGTTACCAAAGGGAAAGGGACTAGGGAGGATGGGTGGGAAGGGAGGGATAAGAGTGGGGAAAAAGAAAGGGGGCATTGCAATTAGCTTGTATAATGTGGGGGGTATGGGGCGGGCTCTGCAACACAGAGAAGGCAAGTAGTGATTTTACAGAATCTTACCACGCTGATGGACAGTGACTGTGATGGTGTATGTGGGGGGGACTTGGTGAAGGGGGGAGCCTAGTAAACATAATATTCTTCATGTAAGTGTAGACTAATGATACCAAAATTTAAAAAAATGAAAAATAAAAATAAAAAAACTGAAGGAACAAAACAGCAGCAGACTCACAGAACCCAAGAATGGACTAACAGTTAGCAAAGGGAAAGAGACTGGGGAGGATGGGTAGGAAGTGAGGGATAAGGGCGGGGAAAAAGAAAGGGAGCCTTATGATTAGCATGTACAATGTGAGGGGGGGCATAGGGAGGGATGTGCAACACAGAGAAGACAAGTAGTGATTCTACAGCATCTTACTACACTGATGGACAGTGACTGTAATGGGGTGTGGGGTGGGGGACTTGGTGAAGAGGGGAGCCTAGTGAACATAAGGTTCTTCATGTAATTGTACATGAATAGTAACAAAGTTTTAAAAAAGTGAAAAAAAAATACATGACTTCTCAGGGAGGCAGAAGAAAAATGGCAGCATGAGAAGTGAGGCAGAAACCTCCTCCACAGCTACATAAAACATGAAAATACAGCAAATACAACTAATCGTAAAAGAGTAATGAGAGGACTGCAGAACAGACCACCTACATCTGGGGAAAAGAGAGGAGCTCACAGAAAAGGGTAAAGTCGCAAAGCCACAAGCCAGCAGGATCTAAGCCTTTCCCACACCATAGCTCACAGGCAGGAGGAAGAGAAACAGAGCACAGAAGGAGGAGAAGCTCAGGATTGCTGAACACCTGGCCCTGGAGATCTGTTCCAGGAGCATGAATGCACATTAAATGGTACTCTGGAGATTAGTAGATTTGGAAAGTAAAGACAGGGAGAATACTGAGAGAGACTGAGATTCCAGCCACTTGAGAACACATACACACAACCGGCCCCCCTGGGACAAAAGAAAGGTGGGCACTTTGAAAGACATCCCAACAGCACAAGGGACACTAAAGGGGCAACAGTTACACACAGCTTGCTGCTCAGGAGGAAAGGCAGGTGGATACAATCGTCCTGCAACACTCAGCCCAGCAGGTTGGGAACTCTCAGGAGCATCAGTTGCTACATCCCCCTGACTGGTAATGTAGCCTCAAGGCTCCCTACTGCTATATGCAGTCTGCAACTCCTTCCTCCAGGCAGGCATCAGTCCCACACACCTATTCAACTGCCATTGTGCCAGGCCAGCTGGAGGGTGGCCCACCTATGACAGCTACAGAAGCATATCAAAGACACTCCTCCCTGTGTGTGTGGCCCACTACACTGGTAATGGAGGCAGGCACTACAGCTGGGAAGAAGAAAAGAGCTCTTTCTTCCTGGCAGGCACCAATGCCACTTGCCTGTGTTCCCCGCCATTGCTACAAGTGCTTGGCAGCTCCAGAGAGTAGAGCTTCTGGACACTAGAGGGCACCTCATACATAAATCTTTTATCCCATTAGGAAGACAAAAACAAAATGAAGAGACAGAGGAATTTTGTCCAAACAAAAGTTCAAGAAAAAATTCAAGAAAGAGGGCTCAGTGAACCTGAAATCACAAATCCCCTTGATAAAGATTTCAAAATAAAAATCATAAACATGCTCATGGAGGTACAGGAAAATATTCAAGACCTCAGAGAGGAATTCAAGAATGACAGAAACCTTGAAAAATACAGTATCTGATATGAAACAAACAATGGAGGGATGTAAAGTAGATTAGATGAGGTAGAGAGTAAATTAAATAGAAATTAGAGAATAGGAATAGAAAGAAGCTGAGGCACAGAGACAAAAAAACCATCTCTAGGAATGAAAGAATATTAAGAGAACTGTGTGACAAACCCAAACAGAATAATATTCACATTATAGGGGTACCAAAGAAGAAAAGTAAAAGGGATAGAAAGTGTCTTTGAGGAAGTAATTGTTGAAAACTTCTCCAACCTGGGGAAGGAGATAGTCTCTCAGGCCATGGAGGTGCACAGATCTCCCAACACAAGGGACCCAAGGAAGACAACAACAAGACATATAATAATTAAAATGGCAAAGATCAAGGATAATGACAGAGAACTGAAAACAGGCAGAAAGAGAAAAAAGATCACTTATGAAGGTAACCCCATCAGACTATCAGCAGACTACTCAACAGAAACCTTACAGGCCAGAAGGGAGGAGTGCCATGATATATTTAATGCAATGAAACAGAAGAGCTTCCAACCAAGAATACTCTACCTGGCAATATTATTTAAATTTGAAGCAAACATTAAACAATTTCCAGATTAGCAAAATTTGAGTGAAATTACCACACACACACACTGTCTCTACATTGGACTTTACAGGGATTGCTATAGATGGAAGTGTACCTAAGGCCAAATAGCTGTCACCAGAGAAAATAAAACCACAGTAAAAGAAGTGGACCAAGTAATTATTAAGCAAATGCAAAATTAAATCAACTACCCACAAAATTAGCCAAGGAACAAAGAGTACAGAATATGATACCTAAAATATAAAGAGTGTAGGGGGAAGAAGAAGAACAGAAAAAAAACAACCTTTAGATTGTGTTTGAAATAGCATAATAAGCAAGTTAAGACAGACTGTTTGATAGTAAGGAACCTGCCTTTGAACCTTTGGTACTCACAGATCTAAAGCCTACAATAGTAATATAAAGATATCTATTAATAATCACCCTAAATGTAAATGGACTGAATGAACCACTCAAAAGACAGAGTTATGGAATGGATTAAAAAAACAAGACCCATCTAAATGCTGCCTACAAGGGATTCACTTCAAACCCAAAGACATACAAAGACTAAGAATAAAGGGATGGAAAAAGATATTTCATGCAACTAATAGGGAGAGAAAAACAGGAGTTTCAGTACTTGTATCAGACAAAACAGACTTCAAAACAAAGAAAGTAACAAGAGACAAAGAAGGAAATTACAAAATGATAAAGAGGTCAGTTGAACAAGAGGACATAGCCAGTATAAATATCTATGATAGGAGAACTTAAACATGGAAACAAATACTAACAAAATTAAAAGGGGAAATAGAATACAACACATTCATTTTGAGACTTCAACACACACTCACTCCAAAAGACAGATCAATCAGAAAATAAGTAAGGAGACAGAGGCACTGAACAACACATTAGGACAGATGGACTTAACAGACATCTACAGAACACTCCACCCAAAAACAGCAGAATACACATTCTTCTCAAGTGCACATGGAATGTCTTCCAGAATAGATCATACATTAGGCCACAAAAAGAACCTCAGTAAGTTCAAGAAGATTGAAATTGTGCCAAACAGCTCCTCAGACCACAAAGGTATGAAACTAGAAATAAATTATGCAAAGAAAACAAAAAAGACCACAAACACATGGAGTCTTAACAACATGCTACTAAATAATCAATGGATCACAAAGTGTTTCCTCCAAAGAGGACTTTCATTTGCTTTTATCAAACACCTGGGATTTCTGTTAACCCAGTACAATTTGAAATAAATTTTGAGCTTGATATTTTTCAGGTAAGAGAGTAAGAATATCAGACTGCATCCCCATGTGAGATCATTGTTGCTGTTAGAGTTTCAGGGGAGATGCTTTTCTAACTCTGCCCCACAGCAAGGTTGGGAAAGGAAGGTGTCCTTACTGTCTGCCTGTGTGGGGTGGGCTTTTCTCTAGTTGTTAGCAAATCCCCACAAATACAATTTTACTTAACATGAATGCACAACAAAGAACTACAGAAACACAAGAAAACAAAACACTAGAATCAAAAGCCAGTGCACGCACACGCATATACACACACCATTGAAAAATCAAAAGGAATTCAGAAATGAGCTTATCAAATATGTAATACAAAATGAGTAAGTATAATTTCTTAAGAGGGTATCAAAAGTGTTAGTAAGGAACAAAAGACTTTTAAGATGACCAGAGCGATCCATATAGAACTTCTAGAAATAACAATATACAATGAAATTTATAAAATTAAATCAGTCAAGTGAAAAAGGCAACAGGTATAGGTGAAGATAAAAATTAGTAAACTAGAAAACTGAAGAAACAGCTCAGCATGTAGCAGAAACAAGAGGTGAAATCATGAAAGGTTAAGAAACATGGAAGATAAGATATCTAATATGCATCTACTATATTACAGAAAAGAAAGAAGAATATGAGGGAGAATCAATATTCAAAGAGATAATGCCTTTGAATATTCCAGAATTGTTACAAAAGTGAATTCTCAGATACAGGAAGCATAATATATTTCAAGCAAGATAAAGCAAAATAAATCTACATCACAGCTTATAACAGTGAAACTGCAGAATCAGACAATGAAGAAAACCTAAACTCTCCAGGAGAGGAAAGACAGAATGTACATACAAAAAGTTTAAAGGTAGATGGACAATGGAGTATACAACAGTAACAATAGAAGCTAGAAAATGGTGCAATGGCATCTTAAAAGTGCTGAGGTAAAATAGCTGCCAGCATAGAGTTATATGTACAGAATACAATCTTTAGGCAGGCACATTAAAGATTTTCAGACAAACAAAAGAGGTTCATGACCAACAGATATTTATTAAAGAAAATTTCACAAAATAAAATTGTGGAAAACAGAAAATACTTCTAGAGTGGAGGCAAAAATAATTATGGTTATAATGACTACATGAATTTCAAAACCAGGTAACCATGGATTTACATCAAATATAAGTACTTCTACACAGAAAATATAAATATTATAGAAAAATGGAACCTAACTAAATCAATCTAAAGAAGAAAACTAACTACAAAAGCAGGAGGGAATCAACAATATAAAAATGGTATGACATAAAATAAATGTGGTTTAGTTCATTCCATCTAATTAAGAGTTTTTCATCCCATAAGGAGCACTTTGTCACAATGTGCTATTCTTTTATAGATATTAGTGGCATCCTTGCCTACCAGTACTAGAACATGCTCTGTGAGTTATTTCACAGGGAAGGATGGGTTTGCAGTGAGATAGCCATACTCTTTCATTCAGTAGCCCCTGGTGATAACTGATCCATATTTACAAGGAATTTGACTAGTGCTTTTAAAGGTTGTAGTGTCCAGCTGAGCACCAAAGCAAAACTAACTGAGCATTCTCTGAGAAAAAATGGCTCAATTTGGTGAAATTTCAACAGCTCCACTACAGTTTCAGATTGCCTTTATCACAGAGAGCACATTCTACTTCAGACAGCTAACTGAGAGGACCTGGGACACATTGAAGATGATTCATTCAGACCAAAATTAGGAAAGAAAAAGCAACAACATACAAGAAATCTTTTTTTCCCCCATTCTTATTTAATGAGTCAGTTCAATTAATGCAATCACTTGCAAATGCTAAGAAACCCACTATAGAGAGAAAACAGCTCACTAATTGTAAGTGTGGACAACTTATAACCCAAGTAGCTGCATACAAGGAGAATGAGAAGCTTGGGACATATTAGAAATTGAGAGGTCAAAGATAGTCACCCTTAAGGAAATCTCAAAGGGAATGTGACTGTTGTTAGGTTCATGAAGCTTCCCAGCACTGTATCTATATCATTTACTGTCTTCAATTGGCTGACTTAAACCCACAAGCAAAGCAAAGGGTTTCTTACCTGATCTTCCAAGAGGGTGAGTGGGGAGATTGAAAGAAAAGTTAAGAGAAGAGGGATATTAAACTTTCCATTTCCTGAAACACCTGTTCTTCCCCTTTGCCTTATTGAAGGATACTACAAATACATACATAATATGATGATTCCTTACTTTGCAAATTATTTCCTATCTATCATTCATCTCATTTTATTCCTACATGGATCTAATAGAGTAAGTACGAAAAATTTAACTCTCCATATTCTAAAGACCAGGAAACTAAGGAACCAAAAAAAGTAAGTGACCTGTTCAGGATTGCATGGCTTGTCAGCAATGGAATCCTTAATTCCAGGTCCACTGCTCTACAGGTATGACTGTTAAGAGCTTGAGTTCTAAATTCATACTACGTGGGTTAGACTCCCTGCTGTGCCATTTGTTGCCCCAGTGAGATGGAACACATTATTAAACTCTCTAAGTCTATGAGTATGTTTTGGTAGGGTTTTTTTTTCAGGGTGTGTGTGTGTGTGTGTGTGTGTGTGTGTGTGTGTGTGTGTGAAACCAGATTGCCAATGAAGATTAAATGTGATAACACAAAGCAAATTACACATCATACGTACTCTGTGCAAAACTGATTTACTAAACATTTTTAACTGAGTGGCTCTACTTTTCCCCAGTCACTGCCTTCCTTAACCCTATTCCTGCTATGGTCACTTACTGCCTCCTGGACATATTTCAAAAGCAGTCACTTCTAGCTGTTATAGGCCAACTCAGTCTAAAATTCAAATATCATATTCAATTTAATTTTATTCCCTTCTCTGTACCTACCACTCACCTCCACCCACCAGGCTGGCCAGACTCATGGCCTAGCACTCAAGTGAGAGGTGGGCATAAGGAATGGGATTCACTTTATACTACCTCTTCCTTTCCAGCCTCTTAAGATAGGGGAATTAATAGTCTAGTTCTTGGATTCATCCTACCTCTCATTATTCAATTTAGTGCCTAACTTCTCTAGTATTAGGTAACAAGAAGGAAAATAGAGGAAGAAGGACAATATCTTTTCTTAACTGTCCACAGTTGTAATCTCCTCTTTGCTGGTTTTCACTGCTTTTTCTGGCTAATACTAATCATGGATTCTCTGTCAGGCATCAAATGGGATGCATAAGATTTTGGAGAACTGTACAAAAGACTCTACTACACAGCTTCTGAATGTGAGCCATCTGCCTCCTGTTCAACATCTCACCACTCCCAACCCTTGTTCAACAACCTACACCCCTATTAATTGGTAGCCCTCTCAAATGATGTATCAGCAAGATAGCTCAGGTCTGACTACCTTCTCCAGTGGCCAATTCACCCATAGAAAATTCATGCATCTCTGCCACACCAACCCATGAAACAAAGCTGATTTACTAAAGCCTGTCTTCTCACCCTTTTGCCTCTCCACTTCCTTTTGCCTTTTCAGCTTCCTTTTTCCCTTCCCAGCAAGGTGCATTTTTAGTAAGACCAGGAAGTGAGATGTCAGTCTGCCCCTACTGAAGTCACCATTATTTCTCACCTGGAATATTGCTGTAGGTCTTGCTGCTTCCAACCTTGCCAAATTTTAATTTTTTCTCATTACAACAGCCAGAATATTCTTGTGAAAATTTAAGGCAGATCATGTCACTTGTTCACTTAATAATCTCCAGAACTCCGCATGTCATTCCAAGTAAGAATCAAAAATCCTTTAAAAAGCCTTTAAAACCCTACATGATCAGATTCCCTATTACTTCTCTACTACACTTTTCCTCTTGCGCATTCTGTTCTAGTCAGTTTCCTTGCTGAATGCTGTTACCTCTGCCTATAACACTCTTCCTCCAGGTAACTAGATCTTTGCTCAAATACATCTTCTTGGCAAAGGCCTACCTACCCATTTTATTTAAAATGCAAACTATATCCTCTGGCATAGATATGGTTCATTCCACTTTTTTGCTTTATTCTTCTACATACCTACTAAACTTCTCTGCTTTATTATTCTACATATCATTTATTACCATTTACAGTATTACATATTTGTTTGTTTTCTGTCTTTTCCCCAAAAATTTAAGCTTCAGGAGGACAAATGACTTGTATGTTTTGATCACTGCTCTATCCCAGCATAAAAACATTCCTTATAACATAGTAGGTACTCAATAAATATGTACTGTGACTAGCGGTAATAGGACATGATACATGGAAGCAAAAATAAGATAAAATAAGAAACACTCAGTTTTGTTGTTCTTCATTTAATATATTTTGCTATCCTGGAAGCCAGAAATGTTTCTTCTGAGAAAATGATAATAAATGTTGGAACGGAATATGGACTGGGCTTTTTTTCCACTGTCTAGGTACAGTAGTTACCCCTTATCCATGGTTTCAGTTACCTGCATTCAACCATGGTATACAAACAGGTGATCCTCTTTATGACCTGCTGTTCTTCAGAAGGTCAGTGTTAGCCTAATGCTACCTCACAATACCTATGTCATTCACCTTATTTCATTTCATCACACAGGCATTTCATCATCTCACATCAGCATAAGGGGAGTGAGTATAGTACTGTAAGATAATTTAGGAAGCCAGAGACCACATTCACATAACTTTCATTACATTATGTTGTTATAATTGTTCTCTTTTATTATTAGCTACTGTTGTTAATCTCTTACTGTGCCTAATTTATAACTTTATAGTAAGTATGTATATATAGGAGAAAACATAGTATAAATAGCATTTGATACTATCTGTGGTTTCAGGCAGTCACTAGAGGTCTTAGAATGTATTCCCCAGGGATAAGGGGTGAGGGGGTCTACTTTATTAGCTACTAGTCCTCAAAACTACATACTACGCATTTTTCCTTTCAAAGAGGGTCAATAAAAATCATGACCAGAAAATTCCCTGAGGGTTCATTAAGAGATGATGGAACCAGCTCAGCTGTCCAATTGCCCCAAAATGTATTTTACAGCTGTTATTTTCAATAGCTTGGATCCAATAAGATTCAAATACTATATTTGATTTTTTTATCTCTTGTCTCTTTTAGTTTAGTTCTTCCACCATTTTTTATGACATTAACTTTTTGAAGCATATAGGTCAATTGTTCTATACAATATCCCACATTTGGGACTTGTCTGATTGTTCCCTTGTGGTATTATTTAATTTGTTCCTCCATTCTCTGTAACATTAAGATCTACAGGCTTGATTAGATTCAAATTAAACATTTTGGGGCAAGAATATTTCAAAGGTGATTTTGTGCGATTCATTTTTCCCACATCAAGGCGTCAAGGGACAAAATTCCTGGTTATTCCACTATTAATGATAGGAAACTTGATCATTTCATTAAGACACTGTTAAACAGATTTCTCTCTTATAAAGGTACATTTATATCTTTGCAATGTTTAAGCTATCTATTAGGTAACTTAAGATAAGTTGTCCTTGGGGAAAACCTTTCACACCATAAAACATTTTCCCAAAAAGCATTTCAACTATCGTTTTTACCAGTCATTGATGATCTTTTCCTCAATCCATTATTACATTGGGGGTTACAAAATAGTGTTTTTTTAATTCTATCATGCCTTCTATATTTATGAGCTGGCATTCTTCCTTTCCTTTTATTATTTTCCTGAGAATTCTTTTATGGCCAGACAAGATAATAGTACATTTATGCTGAAAAGAAATATTCAGTCTACTAGAGAAAGGTGATATAGAAAAGAGAAGGAAGAATATTTGGAGCAATATTCTTAAATTATGAGAGCTAGAATTTAGTGCACTGTACAGAAGATGGTGTGTGATAGGAGCAAGAACCTTTTTGCCATAGTAAGAAGGAAGAAGGTAGGGTAGTTAGCATAGCTGAGTAGATACATTGTTAACAATTTATGGTTAATTATTAATACTTTAGGAAACGAGATCATAAACTGTATATTAGGTTAGGGAAATAAGAGTGTTGATTCACATAAGATTAATAATCTGGATTTAAAACAAGACAAGCCAACATAGTTATGCTTTCCTCCAGCCATACTTGGTTGTACAAGTATTGCTATGGAGCAGAGCATGAGTTATGATTTAATTATGACAGTGGTTTTGCCATATAATTAGAAGAAAATGAGAACATGATGAGAAAATTAAGGGTATATGCCAGGAAGAAATTATATTAATTGTCCATAACATTTAACTTGAATAAGAAGTAAAGAAATGAGGAGGATTGAAAAACAGTAAAATGGTGGTAGGATCAATGGAATGCAGGCCTTGGTGGGGGTAAAATATTGTTGAAATTGGGGCACTAGAGGAAGTGAGCTAGAGAGGAGTTGGCACTCAGAAAGTGGGATGCTTAAAACTGGGATACTGATGGGTTACAGCAACTGTTAGTGACAAGGTCTGGAGTATAATCATGGAAGAAAGTGTCTGAGGCTGGATAAAGGACAGATATTTAGAGGAGTGGAGGTCAACACATAACAGTTAATGGTATTA
This sequence comes from Manis pentadactyla, assembly GCF_030020395.1. NCBI lineage: Eukaryota > Metazoa > Chordata > Mammalia > Pholidota > Manidae > Manis > Manis pentadactyla. Next base: position 124,386,613 of record NC_080038.1, read on the forward strand.
GAAGGATAATGTTTACTTATAATGAAATCATCTGGAAATATGACAGGAGTAGCATCGGAGGGAATAATAGTGAGTCAGGAAGTGTAAAGAACAAGCCTGGAGGAAGGAAAGAGCCAGGAGCTTCAACAAATGAGAGAAAGTGATCTATAGGCTAGCTGATAGAAGTATCAAGGAGATAAGATCTTATGATGGGAGATCCCATGCTGGACACTTTTTAGGTTGGTGGGGGAAAGGCCTATAAAGAGCAATGAGGAGAAAGGAGTACATCTACCCCATCTCCAGGCCTAGGCCTATTTATTTATTTATTTATTTATTCATTTATCATTTTTTTATTTTGGTATCATTAATATACAATTACATGAGCAACATTGTGGTTACTAGATTCCCCCCATTATCAATTCCCCACCACATACCCCATTGTAGTCACTGTCTATCAGCGTAGTAAGATGCTATAGAGTCACTACTTGTCTTCTCTGTGTCCAGGCCTATTTATATGAAGAATATAAGAAAGGAAGCAGCATCACATGAAAGGACTACAGAAGCAGCAGCATTCTCAGGAGAGATTCAGCTTTCTATTAAAGCAAAGAGGGATGAGAACTTTCAGAGAAGCAGTTGAAGACAGAGATTTTACTTTGCTGATGAATAACCATGAATTCTAGAAAGCTCAGTGAATGGCGGTTGGGAAGGAACAGAAGATATGATCAGAAAGGTGAGTGAGAAGATATGCAGATTAGAGTTAAGGGAGATGAGGGATCACCTGGACATCTTCTGATGACTGAAATAAAGAGGTAAAGAACATAATTCGATCAGGGCCAATGTTCTCAATGCAGATAGGGGCGAGGGGAGGGAGTCAGGAGGTAAGCTGTGAGTATATGTGTGGAAGTAGAGGAGAAACCAGCTTCTTACCAGAAACAAGCAGTATTTAGGAGCACACATTTTAATCTTGCTCATGAAAGTATCAAGTTACATAGAAGAAAAGTCTACTCTGAGCAGTTAGAAGGTATCCGGACTCCCTATTGACTCTAGCTAACATAGACACAGAGACCAAGAAAGTGATGGATGTACATCAAACACAACGGGTTGTTCTCTTTCTATTTTAGCCAATGAAGATTAATGGAGGGACTAACTCCAAGAACATAGGACTGATCCTGACCTTTGCCAAGATACCAGCAGAGAAGTGGATATATTTTGAGCATGGAAACATCTTCTTAAATCCAAACTGTTATTTAGTAATCATTTCATGTCATATACATTACTAAAATTCTAAAAGTCCAAGATTTTATGATCAATAAAAGACATAAAACTGCTTCCCTACTGGGACATCCAATTTAAGCAATCCAATCATAATCCCATACTTTGTCTGTATAAACATAAAGAAATGATTCTTTTATTCTACCCACTATACCACACCTTAATGCAGAGGTACTTTCTGAATACATATGCAAATTGACATTAAAATATGAGGGTGCTTATTTTCAATTTGAAAAGAGTAGATAATTTTGATGGATTTCCAACACTCAATTGTAAATCCTATAAACAATTCACATTGCCCGGAATAAAGTCTCCAGTTCAGAACTGTAAAGGAAAGAAGAAATAATTTCTATTGGCTGAAACATGAAAATTTGGTGAAAACACCCTGGGAGAAAGGATCTTACTGAATTATTGCAACCATCTCCAATTCAAATTGGGTTCAAAACATGTTCAGAGATGAACATACATACACTTTGGAAATTGCTTCCTTTAGAATAACAGATATTTTTCTTATAGTTAGTTATAACATTTCCCTTTTTATTCCTCAAAAAACCGAAGCATAAAGGATTCACAATAAGCTGAGGGGCATTTTGGACAGGGCCTAAATATTGGAAAAGTAATTTTGTATTCCCACAAGTCCCTACTTAATCTCATTGTCTACTAAATTATGTATTTTTCGATCCAAAAAACATATGGCTTAACAGGATTTTGAGAACTGAGAATGTACAATTCCTTAACCAGTTTTTAATGGGGATGGTATGCCTAAATATAACTGAGTTCTCTAACACTGTTTAAAGTGATTGATGATGACAGTCAAACAACAAGTACGTACTGATCACTTACTATAAACAAGGTACTTCTGAGGTAAATGGGGTCAAAAGAGAATTGAGATGGCCTCCACTTCACAAAGTACATCATATAGTTTAAATACGGAGAGGTGATCAAGGCAAACACATACAAATTAAAAGAATAAGATTCTAAGGAATCTAAGGAATTACCTTCACAGGTATTTCTAAGGAAATACCTTCAAAAGATTCAGTAAATGTATATCAATATGTATATCAATATGCTTTCCTTTGTAAATTTTCAAGTTCTTGTTTAGAAGAACAATTCAAGTTTAAAATTAGTGGCTTTCATAAAACAAGACTCAATAAATTAAGAATACCTTCAACATGCCTTCAACTGGGTGCTATAATTAATTTGTGTATACTATCAGGATCTTTTGTTTATGGTAGTTTATTACTTACTGAAGTTAGTCTGAATTTTAATTTTTTTTTAAATTCCCCCATTCAATTAATTACCCCATTCAGTTTATTAGCACTCATTTATATCAATCTTTAACATGTGCTATATTTGAAAGTTAAAAAATATTTTAAAATCCTAACTTGTCAGACTGGCCTTTCCCCAGGATTCTGAAATAAAGAGATCTGTCTCTAAGTGAAACTCTCCATACATAAAATATAGGAATTGGAATAGATCTATGGTTTTCAAACCTTTTAATTTTAATCAGTGGTGTACCTTTTTAAAATAATAACTTGTTCAAAGGCATAATAGAGAAAACAGATTGAAGTATATCTGCTTTACTAGAACGATTGTGTGGGGGGCGAGGTGTCTAGAGCTCTGTCTGGTTTTCCTTTTCTTTGCCAAGGCATTTTTCCAGAATCATAGGGTTCCAGGGAACACAATTTGAACACCACAAGTCCTGGATGCTTTCAAAGGGCCCTTTCAGTTCTAAATTTCTCCAATTCTAAGGAAATACCTTCAAAAGATTCAGTAAATGCATATAAATATATAATTTACCTTCTGAATATAATCTCTGAACTAGAATCTAGCTCCCAAGTCTAAAGAGTTTGGTAAAATTCATTACATGCATGAACTGTCATGCTTCCTAAGGAACAGCATAAAGGGAGGATTGTATATAGGAGGAAAAGTCAGTCTTTGACACTGCTCACCTTCCCTTTTGGCATCTTTGGACCTGCATCCCAGAGTACATTACCTCTTCACCTCCCATGTCATCTCAACAGAACTTGCTTGCTTGAGTCTATCTACCCTAGACAACAATACATTCTCCATGCCTCATTTTTAACCCAAAATATCCTCACCCTAGGTCATATTTCTTCAAAAATGACTCTGTCTGATTTTTTTTTGTTTGCTTGCTTGATAAACAGTCGCCTGCTGATGTGCCAATGGATGTTACTGATGAGCTAACGCCTTACTCCACCCAGGTAATAAATACATAGACTAAATACAATTTTGCCATTGTGATCATTTTAGAAACTACAATTGGCCAGTGGAGGACATGATTTTGGAAAGATAGATCATTCAATGTCCCACAACAAACCACATTACATAGGCAGCAAACTGCTTTTCTGTGTATAAAAGATAGTATTTAATAACTAAAAGGACTACATTTTCTCACAGAAATTGTGATGTCTCAGTCAATTGTATTGTCCATATATAGCTTTGAAAGCCCTTGTACTTGGAGACATGGCATCATTCACAGATAGTTCTCTGTTATATATTTTTAATCAACAAGTTTATGCTACTTCCCTCAGTAGCTCAAAAATCTAATTTTCCTTCAGGAAATATATTTTTTTCTTCATAAATTTCATGTAATGTGGGGATAAGGGCAGGGGTGGCCTAGAGTATAGAAAAGAGCACTGAACTTCCCAGACAGGTACACAATACATGCTGCCAAAATGGTGTATAATGAGGAATCTAATAGATACTATAGCAGATAAATAATTCTTCTGAAACATACATAAGCTTCTATTTTTGTCTTGCTTGGACTAATATTAAGAATCATGTTCGTTCTGTGTATGTACAATCCAAATGAGGCTGGATGAAGATGGCCCAGTGGAACCCTGGATATCAAAGGAATTCATCCTGAAACTTCATTTTGGGTGGAAATAATCAACATGTAGATGGCTGAAATGATTGAACAACTGGAATCCCCATTTCCTCCTTGTCCACAATATTTAGTAGAGATTAATTTAATGCTTGAGCATTTTTACATCAAACCTCTTATACATTCACATGGGCAAACTGTACATTTTTACCTAGCCACATCATTCTTTGGGGAGCTAATCCTAATTACTACACTATTATTCAATACACCAACATCCCAGATTATTGGTTATCTTAAAATAGTTTCTTCTGAAACTTTGCTACAGAGGTCATCTTTATAAAGAAATTCATTTATCAAACTATCACATCCACAAGCACCATGTCACTTCACAGAAACCACAATAAAGCAAAGACAACGGAACGGTTGCCTGACACCAAAGGCAGGTTCTGAGAGATGACCAGACACAAAGCCCAAGGGAGGTTTGAAAAACCTTTTCAAAACCAAGTCCAGGAAGCATGGCTTTATATTGAAGAATATCAAATACCTCGAGTGTCACTAATTTAGAAATTACTGCCACCTCCCAAATGAAGTGTTTTATGGAAATAATGAGGTATTGATATATTGTTTGTATTCATGCTTCAACTGAGAAATCTACCAAAATACCCTTTCCTCCAAATATTTATTGAGAAAGAAAAAAAATCTCAGGAAAAACACACGATCAGAAGTTCTAGTTGGTGTTCAATTTCATACCAAGTGAATTTATGTAGACAGAAATAGAGATGTGTCAGAAGTAGAGGATTCAAATGTGACGGCTTAAATGGAAGATGGATGGAAAGAGAGCAAGACAGACAGACAAATAGACACATACATGCCAGACCACTCTCACGGTAACGGGTTTTGAATTTGGAACATGTAAATCTTGTCCAGCATTACCCACAGCCTTATGGATCAACCTCATTGCTAGTGACCTGGGCAAGCTGTTCTATGCACTTCACCACTGTTGCACAGCATGTGTACATGAATGAAGTAAAGCTTTCTAAAGTAACAAACTTCTAAGTAAGGGTAGGAGCTAAGAAAGTTGTCATATTAGAAATTAATAGGTTCATCAAAGCAAAGATACTTTTCCAAAAACAGCAATAGAGTTTCTGCCCATATCTGGGTAAGTAAAAATACACACACATACACCAACACACACACACACACACACACACGCACACACAGGCATTTAGAGAATTCCCAGTACCATGTCATCAGCCTGACTTAACTCTATCACCGTATGGGGCCAGAAATCAAAGTGAGCTGAGATGGCCCAAAAAATATAGAAGAGCTTTACATAAGCAGAAACCAGTCCTCAGAATGCAGCTGCTAATATTTTTGCAAGATTCCCCATGATGTATTTTTTTGTATAGGGATATGACAGATTATTATACTTAATTGAGGATACTAGTTCACAGAGATATCTAGGAGAGGAACACTGCTATTGAACAAACAAAAATAGACAGTGTTAATTTAAGTCAAGGAATTTGACTTAATTTAAGACAACAAAGATATCTAGGAGAGGAACACTGCTATTGAACAAACAAAAACAGACAGTGTTAATTTAAGTCAAGGAAACTTTCAGAGACGGATCTCTGGCACCTAGAATTATATATGGTTCCCGAACCTGAACCTGAGATTCCCTCTGACTCTGACCTCAGTTTATCTAAATCCTTTTCATCCACAGGGATTTCCTCAAGGCCTACATCCTCCACAATTCACTCACCTTAGCTCATACTGAAAGAACTTTTCTATAAACTGCTAGTGAAATAGATAAATAACATACCAAGTTTTCTTGGTCTGCTTGCAGTGTTATTGTTGTTTCTCTTTGAAAATAGACTTCACTGTCCTTGAAGACAAGAACAAATTTTTGTATGTTTGTATGCCTAACAGTACTGTTTAGTAAAACCCAATAAAGACTTTTGAACTGATTGACACAGAGTATCTCACTATTCTCCTGAAGATCTACGTTTAGCCTTTACCAAGTTGGCAAGCATTAAAAGCCAAAGTGAGAATAAGGTTGAACTAAAGTTAGCTTATAAGAAGAATATGGGAGACTGCACATAACCTTGGCATCTTACTGCCAGTAGGGACTACAAGGAATATTTGGCCCAGTGCCCTGTCTTCAGGAAGATGGGTATTAAACCAAATTTGTTCTCTTATAGAACACAGAGACAGAAAAATACAAATTTTATCTCAAATATATTCCAATATTATTTCCTCTACTATTAGTTAAAAAGTCCTACCTTTTGTACATGAAATTTCATACTAATTTATAGTATCTCAGACAAACACTGATTCTTCTGATGTTTTTCTTCATTTAAAGTCACTGATTCAGTTTGGTATCATGGTGCCAAAGCACTGAGAAATGGTTCATGCTACAGCAGTAATTCAGAAGAGTGCAATCTTAATCTCTTCTCTTTATGCACATCCTCCAGTTCTCACCAGTTTTGGTCGAATGCTGAGCACATCTACAAAGAAATCCTCTCCATCTGGATGTACACTGACCATAAAGAAAAATAATGCATTAACATGAAATTTCAGTATCTTAGAATTCAAGCCATGAGAACTCTTTTTAATCCCTTTTAACCTTGGGCTCTGCCAAACTCAGGCCAATGTGATAAAGTACACTTTGGCTCCAAAGGATGGACTCTTAAGCTCTAAGGCTATGGGCCTTTTAGAGTAATCGCAACAGAGACCAAATCATACATGGCAGGCATTTAAAAGTCATGGTCCCAAACATATCTTATAAAAGTGTCTTGGAAAGTAAAAATGTGTACAGCCTATCCAGGTTTGGAGAATTCCTTTCAGCATGGCTGCTAACCTAAAGACACAAACAGGGACTTAGCATTGTCTTCACTTGGTCTTGCCTTCGACAATGTTACAAATTACTTAGAAATTCTCTTAGCAAAGCAGCACTTCCCATCCCTACTGCCTGACATAAGCTGAATGAATAATATTCATATAAAATAGGTTCCCTTTCCAATTCAGTTAATTTCATTGAATATATGTTGACTGAGCTTCTACTTATATACCCAGCACTAGGTTATACACATAGTGAATCAAAAGAAGAAGACACTGCTTTTAACAACAAGGTGCTCCCAATACTGTAACGGAGATGAGACTTTTTGGACAGAACAATTACAGAACTAACAAATTCCTAAAATCTGGGTACAAATAAAGAATCTCCTATTTCTTGACTAAGCACATACGCATAATTTTCAAATACACTACAATGCCTTCTCTGAGAAAGCTATATTCATTCCAAATTGAATTGTATTCATGAACTCAATTGCTTTCTGAATTTGAAAGACAGACAAGAAATACTGCCAAAAGAGTACCACAGCCATAACAGTTTATATATTTTAAGATGCATCCTGCTTTTGTAATCACTCCAGATATAACAACATTGTTGCATCATGCCTAAAATCATATTTTTATAACCTTCCTTAAGACCATCAAGATGAACCCAGGTCATATAAATATATCAAAATGGTCTTCTTCTTAATAATCAAAGAAATGTCAATCAAACAAAAACATAGATGTCATTTTTGCTCATGAAATTACCAAAGATATTTTACTACTATATTAATGGATTGAAGAGGGCCACTGTAGGGAAATTTCCTTAATCACTAACAGTTTAACATAAAATGCTATGAACCTCCCAGAGAGTAATTTTAAAATGGGTAACAGGAACATTTACTAAAGGTTCTATCTAGTAACTGTTTCACCATTTCACTCAGCATTTAGCCATTGTAGGAGACAATATCTGGTTCTCCTTTACTTTTGGACAAATGGGAGCAGTGACTTGACTTGCCCTACCTCTCTCCAGCTAAATGTATCCATATGACTAGTTGTGGCTAGTGAAATGTTAGCAACACCATTAAGCAATTTTCTATATCCTCATTCCCTGCCAAGATATTCATGAGAGCACATGCTAAGAAGGCAGTGTCAGAAAATGATGGAGCCTCAGTAAGTTTGGGTCTCTACTTAATAATCTAAACTCTCCTGTCAACCTGTAATGTAGCTATAGCATGAGCAAGAAAAACACAATTCTTGTCTTAGGATATAGAGATTTCCAAGTGTTTGTTATCACAACATAACCTAGCATATCCTGACAGAGTAGTTTATCCCAAAATATAAGTGTTGATGTGCATAAATACACTTTATTACACAATGCTAGAAAATTTTAAACTACTTAAAAGCCCCCCAATATGAGTTTAAAATTACATATAGTTAACACTATGTAGCCAATAAAAGTGATACTGTACACATGTATTTATTGACAAGGAAAGATATTTCTAACATTGAGCGAATAAAGCAATTTATGAAAACATGTTCAGTATGATGCAATTTTAGTTACAAATACACACACATATACACCCATCATGTGCACATACCAAAGTGTTAACATTGGTTATCACTGTCTGATGACCTTCTGGTAATTTTTTTTGCCTTTTTGCTGGTCTGAATATTTTAATTGTCTAAAGTGAAAATGCATTACCTGTGTAATAAAAACAAATAAAACATTAATTTTTAAATGAGCCAGGGTCTAAGTCTCCATCTATTATACAAGCTAAAAGGTCCTACAGACCTACCATACATTATAGTACCTATAGTTACCAATACTGCATCGCATACTTAAAATTTTGCTAAGAGAATAGATCTTACGTTAAGTGTTCTTATTGCAAAAGAATCATAATAAAGAAAGTAATAAAGAAAGATGGTGGCCTGAGAGGTGAGACAGAGGCTTCCTCCTAAAACTGCATATAATACAAAAATATAATTAATACAACTAATCCTGAAAGAACAACAGGAAAGAGAGCTGTGCCAGACTGAATACACCTGGAGAAAAGAATAAACCTCACGGAACAGGGTAACATACCAAAGCCGTGGTCCGGCAGGACCCAAGCTCTTCCCCCATGCCAGCTCACCAGTGAGAGGAAGAGAAACGCAGTGGGGAGGGAGTGGAGGCCTAGGACTGCTGAACACCTAGCTCTGGAGATCTGCTCTGGGAGCACAAACCTGCATTTCATAGTGCTTCCATGGTGCTCTTATGATTGGGGGACTGGAAAGCTAAGACAGGCAGAATACCTGGAGAGACTGAGATTCCAGCTGCTTGTGGAAAACAGGGGCACATATCCAGCTGCTCTGGGACAAAAGAAAGGCAGGCAGTCTGAGAGACTTCCTAACAGTGAGAGGGCTGCTAAAGGGGCAAGGACTGCACGAAGCTTACTGCTCAGGAGAAATGACAGGTAGACAAAATTGTCTGGGTGCACTCTGCCCAGCAGGTTGGGAGCTTTCACAATCTTCAGGTGCACCAACCCCTGGCTGGCTACACAGCTCCAAGGCCACCCTCTGTGATATGCAGCCTACTGCACCTTTCTCCCAGGCAGCCCCACCTGGCTCATAAACCAGCAAACCTTACCCAGTCAGAGGGAAGCCCCATCTACAGCAGCTATAAACGCAAAGCATAGAGGCTTACACCTGTGTGTTCAGCCCACGAGTTCTGGCAGTAGAGACAGGCATAGCAGCCGGGAAGCAGGAAACAGCTCTTTCCTTTCCCCGGGCACCAACACCACTCCCCTGCAACCCATGACATTGCTCCAGTGCTGAGCAGCTCCAGAAAGTAGGGCTTCTGGGCACTAGAGGGCGCCACATACATATATGAAAAGACAAAGGAACGTGGTTCAAAGCAAAATTATGAATACACTAGAGAAAGATGCAAATAAAATCAACCTCATGAATCTTCCTGAAAGAGATTTCAAAATAAAAATCATTAACATGCACATGGAAGACAGAAGAATATTCAAGAACTCAGGAATGAATTCTGGTTGGAGATCCAATCATTACACAACACAGTATTGAAATGAAACATACAGGTTTTAAAAGCAGATTAGATACAGTGGAGTAGATGATAAATGAAACAGAAATTAGAGAAGAGGAATACAAAGAAGCTGAGGCACAGAGAGATAAAAGGATCTCTAACAAAGAAAGAATACTGAGAGAACTATGTGAACAATCCAAACAGAACAATATTTGCATTAAATGGGTACCAGAAGAAGATGAGAGAGAAAAAGGGGTACAAAGTGTCTTTGAGGAGGCAATTGCTGAAAACTTCCCCAATCTAGGGAAGGAGATAGTCTCTCAGGCCATGGAGGTGCACTGATCTCCCAACACAAGAGACCCAAGGAAGACAACATCAAGACATATAATAATTAAAATAGCAAAGATCAAGGATAAAGACAGGCTATTAAAATCAGCCAGAGAGAGAAACAAGATCACACACAAAGGAAAGGGCATCAAGCTATCATCAGACTTCTCAGCAGAAACCTTACAGGCCAGAAGGAATGGCATGATGTATTTAATGCAATGAAGCAGAAGGGCATCGAGCCAAGAATACTTTATCTGGAAAGGTTATCATTTAAATTTGAAGGAGGACTTAAACAATTTCCAGATAAGTGAAAGCTGAGAGAATTTACTTCCCACAAACTGTCTCTACAGTGTATTTTGGAAGGACTGCTTTAGATGGAAGTGTTCCTAAGGTTTAATACCTGTCACCAGAGGTAACAGAAACACAGTAAAGAAAGTAAAACAGTTAATTACTAAGCGAATGCAACATAAAATCAACTATCCCCAAAGGCAGTCAAGAGATACACAAAGAGTACAGAATATGATATCTAATTTATAAAGAATGGAGGAGGAAAAAAAGGAGGAGAAAAAAAGAACCTTTAGATTGTGTTTATAATAGCATACTAAGTGATTTAAGTTAGACTCTTTGATAGTAAAGCAGTTAACCTTGAACCTTTGGTAACCACGAATCTAAAGCCTGCAATGGCAATAATTACATACCAATTGATAATCACCCTAAATGTAAATGGTCTCAATGCACCAATCAAAAGACATAGAGTCACTGAAAGGATAAAAAACAAGACCCATCTAGATGTTGCTTACAAGAGACTCAATTTAAACCCAAAGATATACACAGACTTAAAGTAAAGGGATGGAAAAATATATTTCATGCAACTAATAGGGAGAAAAAAGTAGGAGTTGCAGTACTTGTATGAGACAAAATAGACTTCAAAACAAAGAAAGTCACAAGAGACAAAGAAGAACATTACATAATGATTAAGGAATCAATCCAACAAGAAGATATAACCATTATAAATATCTATGCACCCAACACAGGAGCACCTACATATGTTAAACAAATACTAACAGAATTAAAAGAAGAAATAGAATGCAATGCACTCATTCTAAGAGACTTCAACACACCACTCACTCCAAAGGACAGATGAACCAGACAGAAAATAAGTAAAGAGCCAGAGGCACTGAACAACACGTTAGAACAGATGGACCTAACAGATATCTACAGAACTCTACATCCAAAAGCAGCAGAATACACATTCTTCTCAAGTGCACATGGAACATTTTCAAGAATAGATCATACACTAGGACACAAAAAGAGCCTCGGTAAATTCAAAAATATTGAAATTGTACAAACCATTTTGTCAGACCACAACAGTAAGAAATTAGAAATAAATTATGCAAGAACATGAAAACTCCCACAAACACATGGAGGCTTCACAACATGCTCCTAAATAACCAATGGATTGATGAACAAATAAAAACAGAGATCAGGGATCACAGGAAGATGGCGGTGTGAGTAGTTCAGAGGAAATCTCCCAAAAACATATATATTTATGAAAATACAATACATACAACTATTCCTAAAAGAGACACCAGTGGATGCAGTACAACAGCCAGGATACATCTACATCTGCGAGAACTCAACATCACACGAAGGGGGTAAGATACAAGCTGCAGCCAGGCGGGACCCGAACGCTGCCCCACCCCAAAACCCGGCAGGAAGAAAGGAGTCGGAAAGGGGAGGGAGTGAAAGCCCAGGACTGCTAAAAAACCAGCTCTAGAAATCCACACCCAGAGCGCAGACACAAGGTGCACAGGGTGCTGGATATTAGAGAAATGGAAAAGTAAAACCTGTGGGCAGGTCCCCGCAACTGGTGCCCCTGAGGCAAAAGAAAAGAGAGTGTTTTCTGCAAGTCTTAAAGAGACAGGGACCCCATAGCTGGACGAAGTTGTCCCGGCAGCTGGGAATACCAGGGAAACTTAGGTGCCCTAAACTGAGGCAGTGCAGCTCTGAAGTCCCTCACAGGACTAGGCAGCCTGCCAGTCGTTCCTCCAACTGGCGCAGACCCCGACACATGGGCCCAGTAGAAGGAGAGTGGGAGCACACGCCAGGGTCGGAAGCGCTGGAAGGAACCAAGAGCAGATCCATGCACTGCAGGAAAGGCTTGTGCTAGCCCGCAGCGGCGCGACCAAACAGCCCAGGCACAGTTCACGTGCACTGGCGGCAGTGAAGCCAGAGCTTGGTAGAACCTGTGCGGAAAAGCCCCGCGTGCACCGGCAGCAGAGCCAGAGGGAGCAGGCGCACTCCCAGGAGCCAACCAGAATCCCAGCCAAATGCACAGCCACCCAAGCCAGACCCAAAGGCCGCTGCTGCCACACAGATGCCCAGCATGAACGCCGCTAGCACGGAGGAGAGCACCTGACATGCCTGCCACTCCCCGCAGGGCTCCATGCTGCTCTGATGGACACCCCACCCACAGCAGCTTAGGAGATTAACCTGGTGGCTGCTCCAGGAGTGCAGGTAGCCATCACAGGCAGCAGAAAAGGGCAAGGCATCCAGCAAGCAGGAAAGGACTTTCTTCTCCCAGCTGACACACCCGCAATCTGCCTACAGCCACTGCTATCACCATGAAAAGGCAAAAACATCTGGTCCAGTCCAAGATAGTTACACCTGAGAAAGGATCTGCAGAGGCAGACCTAACCAGTCTCCCTGAAAAAGAATTCAAAATAAAAATCATAAACATGCTGACAGTTGCAGAGAAATATGCAAGAGCTAAGGGATGAAGTCCAGAGGGAGACTACAGACATCCGGAGGGAGATTACAGAAGTGAAACAAACTCTGGAAGGATTTATAAGCAGAATGGATAAGATGCAAGAGGCCATTGATCAAATAGAAACCAGAGAACAGGAATGCATAGAAGCTGATGCAGAGAGAGATAAAAGGATCTCCAGGAATGAAACAATATTAAGAGAACTGTGTGACCAATTCAAAAGGAACAATATCTGCATTATAGGGGTACCAGAGGAAGAAGAAAGAGAAAAGGGGATAGAAAGTGTCTTTGGAGAAATAATTGCTGAGAACTTCCCCAAACTGGGGGAGGAAATAGTTGCTCAGACTATGGAGGCACACAGAACTCCCGAGAGACGGAATCCAAAGAGGTCAAAACCAAGACACATAATAATTAAAATGGTAAAGATCAAGGACAGGGACAGAGTATGAAAGGCAGCCAGAGAGCTATCTACAAAGGAAAACCCATCAGGCTATCATCAGACTTCTCAACAGAAACCTTACAGGCCAGAAGAGAATGGCATGATCTATTTAATGCAATGAAACAGAAGGGCCTTGAACCAAGGATACTGTATCCAGCACAATTATCATTTAAATATGAAGGAGGGATTAAACAATTCCCAGATAAGCAAAAGTTGAGGGAATTTGCCTCCCACAAACCACTTCTACAGGGTATCTTAGAGGGACTGCTCTAGATGGGAGCACTCCTAAGAAGAGCACAGAAAAAAACACCCAACATATGAAGAATGGAGGAGGCAGAAAAAGAAGGGAAAGAAATAATCATCAGACTCTGTTTTTAACAGGTCAATAAGTGAGTGAAGTCAGACAGTAAGGTAGTAAACAAGCTATCCTTGTACCTTTGGTAACCACAAATCTAAAGCCTGCAATGGCAATAAGTACATATCTTTCAATAATCACCCTAAATGTAAATGGACTGAATGCGCCAATCAAAAGACACAGAGTAATGGAATGGATAAAAAAGCAAGACCCATCTATATGCTGCTTACAAGAGACTCAACTCAAACCCAAAGACATGCACAGATTAAAAGTCAAGGGTTGGAGAAAGATATTTCGTGCAAACAACAGGGAGAAAAAAGCAGGTGTTGCAATAATAGTATCAGAAAAATAGACCTCAAAATAAAGAAAGTAACAAGAGCTAAAGAAGGAAATTCAATAATGATAAAGGGCTCAGTCCAATGAGAGGATATAAACATACATGCACCCAATACAGGAGCACCAATATATGTGAAACAAATACTAACAGAATTAAAGGAGGAAATAGAATGCAATGCATTCATTTTGGGAGACTTTAACACACCACTCACCCCAAAGGGCAGATCCACCAGACAGAAAATAAGTAAGGACACAGAGGCACTGAACAACATGCTAGAACAGATGGACCTACTAGACATCTATAGAACTCTACATCCAAAAGCAACAGGATACACATTCTTCTCAAGTGCACATGGAACATTCTCCAGAATAGACCACATACTGGACCACAAAAAGAGCCTCAGTAAATTCCAAAAGATTGAAATCCTACCAGCCAACTTTTCAGACCACAAAGGTATAAAACTTGAAACAAATTGTACAAAGAAAGCAAAAAGGCTCACAAACACATGGAGGCTTAATAATATGCTCCTAAATAATCAATGGATCAATGACCAAATTAAAATGGAGATCCAGCAATATATGGAAACAAATGACAACAACAACACAAAGCCCCAACTTATGTGGGACGCATGAAAAGCAGTCTTAAGAGGAAAGTATATAGCAATCCAGGCATATTTAAAGAAGGAAGAACTTCCCAAATGAATGGTCTAATGTCACAATTATCGAAATTGGAAAAAGAAGAACAAATGAGGCCTAAGGTCAGCAGACAGAGGGACATAATAAAGATCAGAGAAGAAATAAACAAAATTGAGAAGAATAAAACAATAGCAAAAATCAATGAAAACAAGAGCTGGTTCTTCGAGAACATAAACAAAATAGATAAGCCTCTAGCCAGACTTATTAAGAGAAAAAGAGAGTCAAAACACATCAACAGAATTAGAAACAAGAAAGGAAAAATCACGACGGACCCCACAGAAATACAAAGAATTATTAGAGAATACTATGAAAACCTATATGCTAACAAGCTGAAAAACCTAGGAGAAATGGACAACTTCTTAGAAAAATACAACCTTCCAAGACTGACCCAGAAAGAAACAGAAAATCTAAACAGACCAATTACCACCAACAAAATTGAATCGGTAATCAAAAAACTACCCAAGAACAAAACCCCTGGGCCAGATGGATTTACCTCGGAGTTTTATCAGACATACAAAGAAGACATAATACCCATTCTCCTTCAAGTTTTTCAAAAAATAGAAGAGGAGGGAATACTTCCAAACTCATTCTATGAAGGCAACAGCACCCTAATACCAAAACTAGGCAAAGACCCCACCAAAAAAGAAAACTACAGAACAATATTCCTGATGAATCTACATGCAAAAATACTCAACAAAATATTAGCACACCGAATTCAAAAATACATCAAGAGGATCATACACCATGACCAAGTGGGACTCATCCCAGGGATGAAAGGATGGTACAACATTCGAAAATCCATCAACATCATGCACCACATCAACAAAAAGAAGGACAAAAACCACATAATCATCTCCATAGATGCTGAAAAAGCATTCGACAAAATTCAACATCCATTCATGATAAAAACTCTCAACAAAATGGACATAGAGGGCAAGTACCTTAACATAATAAAGGCCATATATGATAAACCCACAGCTAACATCATACTGAACAGCGAGAGGCTGAAAGCTTTTCCTCTGAGATCGGGAACAAGACAGGGATGCCCACTCTCCCTACTGTTATTCAACGTGGTACTGGAGGTCTTAGCCATGGCAATCAGACAAAACAAAGAAATACAAGGAATCCAGATTGGTAAAGAAGAAGTCAAACTGTCACTATTTGCAGATGACATGATATTGTGCATAAAAAACCCTAAAGACTCCACTCCGAAACTACTAGAACTAATATTGAAATTCAGCAAAGTTGCAGGATACAAAATTAACACACAGAAATCTGTAGCTTTCCTATACACTAACAATGAACTAATAGAGAAATCAGGAAAACAATTCCATTCACAATAGCATCAAAAATAATAAAATACCTAGGAATAAACCTAACCAAGGAAGTGAAAGACCTATGCCCTGAAAACTACAAGACACTTTTAAGAGAAATTAAAGAGGTCACTAACAAATGGAAACTCATCCCATGCTCCTGGCTAGGAAGAATTAATATCGTCAAAATGGCCATCCTGCCCAAAGCAATATACAGATTTGATGCAAGCCCTATCAAATTACCAACAACATTCTTCAATGAACTGGAACAAATAGTTCAAAAATTCCTATGGATCCATCAAAGACCCCGAATAGCCAAAGCAATCCTGAGAAGGAAGAATAAAGTTGGGGGGGATCTCACTCCACAACTTCAAGCTCTACTACAAAGCCACAGTAATCAAGACAATTTGGTAGTGGCACAAGAACAGAGCCACAGACCAGTGAAAGAGCATAGAGTCTCCAAACATTAACCCAAACATGTATGGTCAATTAATATTCAATAAAGAAGCCATGGACATACAATGGGGAAATGACAGTCTCTTCAACAGATGGTGGTGGCAAAACTGGACATCTACATGTAAGAGAATGAAACCGGATCACTGTCTAACCCCATACACAAAATTAAACTCCAAATAGATCAAAGACCTGAATGTAAGTCATGAAATCATAAAACTCTTAGAAAAAAACATAGGCAAAATTCTCATGGACATAAACATGAGTGACTTCTTCATGAACTTATCTCCCCGGCCAAGGAAAACAAAGGCAAAATGAACAAGTGGGACTATATCAAGCTAAAAAGCTTCTGTACAACAAAGGACACCATCAATAAAACAAAAAGGTATCCTACAGTATGGGAGAACATATTCATAAATGACAGATCTGATAAAGGATTGACATACAAAATATATAAAGAGCTCACACACCTCAACATACAAAAAGCAAATAATCCAATTAAAAAATGGGCAGAGGAGCTGAATAGACAGTTCTCTAAAGAAGAAATCCAAATGGCCAACAGGCACATGAAAAGATGCTCCACATCACTTGTCATCAGAGAAATGCAAATTAAAACCACAATGAGATATCACCTCACACCAGTAAGGATCGCCATCATTGAGAAGACAAACAACACAAATGTTGGCGAGGTTGTGGAGAAAGGGGAACCCTCCTACACTGCTGGTGGGAATGTAAGCTAGTTCAACCATTGTGGAAAGCAATATGAAGTTTCCTCAAAACCTACAAATAGAAATATCATTTGACCAAGGAATGCCACTCCTTGGAATTTACCAAATGAATACAAGTTCTCAGATTCAAAAAGACATATGCACCCCTATGTTTATTGCAGCACTATTCACAATAGCCAAGACATGGAAGCAACCTAAGTGTCCATCAGTAGATGAATGGATAAAGAAGAGATGGTACATATACACAATGGAATATTATTCAGCCATAAGAAAGAAACAAATCCTACCATTTGCAACAATATGGATGGAGCTAGAGGGTATTATGCTCAGTGAAATAAGCCAGGTGGAGAAAGACAAGTGCCAAATGATTGACCTCATTTGTGGAGTATAAGAACGAAGCAAAACTTAAGGAACAAAACAGTAGCAGACTCACAGACTCTAAGAAGGGACTAGTGATTACCACAGGGAAGCGATGTGGAAGGGCATGTCAGGAGGGAGGGAGATGGGGATTGAGGGGTATTATGTTTAGTTCACATGGTGTGAGGGGCCACGGGGAAAACAGTGTAGCACAGAGATGGGAAATAGTGAATCTGTGGCAACTTACTACACTGATGGACAGTGACTGCATTGGGGTATGGGGGGGAGTTGATAATGTGGGTAAAGGTAGTAACCACATTATTTTTTCATGTGAAACCTTCATAAGAGTGTATATCAATAATACCTTAATAAGAAAAAAAGAATCATAATAAATAAAAGATCAGGAGGACACTTTTTAGAGGGGATGAATAGTTTATGGTATAGATTGTGGAAATGCCTTCACGGGTGTATACTTATCTCCAAACTCATCAAGTTGTATATATTAGTTATGTACTGCTTTTTGTATGTCACAAATAAATAAATAAAGAGAATAACCAATCAAAAAGAAAAAAAAAAGGACCAGCTCACTAGTTATTCAAAGGCCTCATTGAGGTCAATTTACTTAAGAAACTAAGGTATTTAGGCCTCTTTGATGAAAAAATTAATTGTATCTTTATTGTGTTTAAACAAAGGTAAAAAGAATTTTTTAAAAGCCATCTCAGATAGTATGGACCTCGAGCATAAAATGGGTAAGTGTGATTTACTTCCTTTCATTTTCCTAGCACATGATCCACTCTTCTTTTACTCACAAACCTTCTGTTACAAGGAAGAAAGTCAAGAAAAGACCCTGAGGGATGATTTTTAATCATTTATGGTGAACTAGGGTGAAGAAGAGAGACTAGTGTTATGCGACTCACAGAAGCACTTGACCTTTTCTTTTCAACTTCAGTTTGGTGCCACCACTTCAGCTTTCACATATTAGCGGCATTTTGAGAGGTGATTCTACTATAACAGCTATATCTTAATAAGCATGAAAAATTACTTCTACTTAAGAGTTATGTCACTGAATGCCTATATCAGGATGACAACTTATGCCTGTTACTGTCACATGTTTACGACTGATTCCTATGGGGGAGGAAGAGGGGACATTACATGTCCAAAATAAAGGACACGTTATTATGAGTTGATGTGTACTCATGGGAAATTTGTTTCATGCTCTTATTTACCACCACCCTCCCTCCTCAAAAAAAAAAAAAGGAAGAACAAAGAAGTCAGAAATGCCAAGAAATTGATACAATATAAAGAAGTTTACAAGGACCAGACTTGGTAATATTCAATTTTAACCAGAAAATCACCTAACCTTCCCACATTTAAACAACTGTGTTAATGCTCAGATAGCTAAGGTAAAAGAGAAAGGCATATATATAACAGTCATTTATTGCATATCTACTGTGTGACTGACACTGTGCTAGATTGCCATGATAAATTAGAGAACTAAAATAGCCATGATCCCTGCCCTCTTGGAACTGACAGGAAATAATAAAAGATGATGCCAGCTACAAACCAAAATATACACAAAGTGTAATGGGTCTTTAGTGATGGAGGGTGTGTGAAGAACAGATAAGCAATGCATCAAGATCACTTTGTTGGCATTGTGGAGAATGGGTTGAAGAAATAAGAAAATAAAACCAGAGAGACTGAATTAGAAAGCTTTGAAGGTCAGTAATAATGAGTGCCTAATATTAAAAAGCAGTAGCAGTGGGGATAGTAGGGATGGGGGAAGTAGAAGATATACAGAACACAAACTTCAACAGAACTTTGGTTGTATACAAAAAGATTTGGGGGTAGACAAAAAAATCAAGTATGTAAAACAGGTTTCTAGTTTTGGCAGCTAGGTGGATCTAAGTGCCCTTAAATAAGCAAGACAGCAAGTCCTGGGGCACAGGGAGGGAAGAAGTTATGCAGAAAGAGGGAAAAGATAATGAGCTCAAGATACACTTGTACTAGGTACAAGTAATGATTCTAACTGTTGAGAATATAGCCTGTACATATGCAAATTTACCATCTTTCATATCACTTTATTTCCTTTTCAGCATTTAACATATTTGGTAACCATCCTATTTCATCTTATCTAAGATATCTTAATTGTAGTACATACAATATTTTATGTATTAATACACAAAGGAAATGCTTCCTTGTTACACTGATTGTAAGGTACATCCCAATTACATAGATGATGTTAAAATGTGGAGTAAGTGGGGATTTCAAAATCAATGAAATGAACTATTTTGCTTATATACGTTGGTTTTCTTATATAATTGTTATACTCCACCAAAAGACTTAAGAGTAAGCTTCATGAGGGTATAAGCATTATTTATTTTGCTTATTATTATAACCCTAGCAGCTGACACAGGGCCTGGCACAATAGTGTCTGCTTAATAAATATTTGTTGGTTTTAAAGAAGGGAGGGGGGAGAGGGAGCCAAGATGGCGGCGTGAGTAGAGCAGCAGAAATCTCCTCCCAGAACCATATATATCTATGAAAATATAACAAAGACAACTCTTCCTAGAATAAAGACCAGAGGACACGGGACAACATCCAGACCACATCCACACCTGCGAGAACCCAGTGCCTCGAAAAGGGGGTAAGATACAAGCCCCGGCCCGGCGGGAGCCGAGCGCCCCTCCCCCCAGCTCCCGGCGGGAGAAGAGTAGGCAGAGCAGGAGGGAGACGGAGCCCAGAACTGTTGAACATCCAGCCCCAGCCATCCGGGCCAGAGCGCAGACACAGTGCGTGCGCCGGGGCCCTGGATACTAGGGAAACAGGGCAGCAAGAACAGTGAGCGGGCACTGGAGGCCTGGCACCGGAGGACATAAGAAAAGCGAGCGGCCTATTTTTTTTTTTTTTTTTGCTGTTTTGTTTTGGCGAGCGCTATTTGGAAGTCTTAAAGGGATAGGGACCCCAATACTAGGGAAAGAGGGCAGCAAGACTGGTGAGCAGATGCCTGAGGCTGGCGCCGGAGAATAAAGAAAACGAGCGGCCATTTTTTACTTTTTTTAATTAAAAAAAAATTTTTTTTTCTTTGTGGTAGTTGTTTTGTTTCGGCGGGTGTTTTTTGGAAGTCTTAAAGGGGCACGGTGGGACACTTATTGCAGAGGTAGAGAATCCGGGGATCTCTGGGCACCCTAATCCCCTGGGCTACAGGGAGCTCGGAGGCCCATTACGGAGATAAATAGCCTCCAGGCTGCTCCCCCTCCAACGCAACTCCACCATTTTGGAGCAGAAGCCCGAGCCAGACCACGCCCACAGCAAAAGCGGAGATAAACACCATAGCAGCCGGGCAGGAAGCAGAAGCCCTGTCTGCGTGCAGCCACCCAGCACAAGCCACTAGAGGTCGCTGTTCTCCCAGGACAGGAGGGCCACAAACCAACAAGAAGGGAAGTTCTTCCGGCCGTCACTTGTCCCAGCTCTGCAAACTATTTCTATCACCATGAAAAGGCAAAATGACAGGCAGACAAAGATCACAGAGACAACACCAGAGAAGGAGACAGAACTAACCAGTCTTCCTGACAAAGAATTCAAAATAAGAATCATAAACATGCTGACAGAGATGCAGAGAAATACGCAAGAGATATGGGATGAAGTCCAGAGGGAGATCACAGATGCCAAAAAAGGAGATTACAGAAATGAAACAAACTCTGGAAGGGTTTATAAGAAGAATGGATAGGATGCAAGAGGCCATTGATGGAACTGAAACCAGAGAACAGGAACGCATAGAAGCTGACATAGAGAGAGATAAAAGGATCTGCAGGAATGAAACAATGTTAAGAGAACTGTGTGACCAATCCAAAAGGAACAATATCTGTATTATAGGGGTACCAGAAGAAGAAGAGAGAGGAAAAGGGATGGAAAGTATCTTGGAAGAAATAATTGCTGAAAACTTCCCCAAACTGGGGGAGGAAATAATCGAACAGACCACAGAAATACACAGAATCCCTAACAGAAAGGACCCAAGGAGGACAACACCTAGACACATAATAATTAAAATGGCAAAGATCAAGGACAAGGAAAGAGTTTTAAAGGGAGCTAGAGAGAAAAAGGTCACCTATAAAGGAAAACCCATCAGGCTATCATCAGACTTCTGGACAGAAACCCTACAGGCCAGAAGAGAATGGCATGATATATTTAATGCAATGAAACAGAAGGGCCTTGAACCAAGGATACTATATCCAGCACGACTATCATTCAAATATGATGGTGGGATTGAACAATTCCCAGACAAACAAAAGCTGAGGGAATTTGCTTCCCAAAAACCACCTCTACAGGACATCTTACAGGGACTGCTCTAGATGGGAGCACTCCTAGAAAGAGCACAGCACAAAACACTCAACATATGAAGAATTGAGGAGGAGGAATAAGAAGGGAGAGAAGAAAAGAATCTCCAGACAGTGTATATAACAGCTCAGTAAGCGAGCTAAGTTAGGCAGTAAGATACTAAAGAGGCTAACCTTGAACCTTTGGTAAGCATGAATTTAAAGCCTGCAATGGCAATAAGTACATATCTTTCAATAGTCACCCTAAATGTTAATGGACTGAATGCACCAATCAAAAGACACAGAGTAACAGAATGAATAAAAAAGCAAGACCCATCTATATGCTGCTTACAAGAAACTCACCTCAAACCCAAAGACATGTACAGACTAAAAGTCAAGGGATGGAAAAACATATTTCAGGCAAACAACAGCGAGAAGAAAGCAGGGGTTGCAGTACTAATATCAGACAAAATAGACTTCAAAGCAAAGAAAGTAACAAGAGATAAAGAAGGACACTACATAATGATAAAGGGCTCAGTCCAACAAGAGGATATAACCATTCTAAATATATATGCACCCAACACAGGAGCAACAGCATATGTGAAACAAATACTAACAGAACTAAAGGGGGAAATAGCCTGCAATGCATTCATTCTAAGAGACTTCAACACATGACTCACCACAAAGGATAGATCCACCGGGCAGAAAATAAGTAAGGACACGGAAGCACTGAACAACACAGTAGAGCAGATGGACCTAATAGACATCGATAGAACTCTACATCCAAAAGCAACAGCATACAGATTCTTCTCAAGTGCACATGGAACACTCTCCAGAATAGACCACATACTAGGCCACAAAAAGAGCCTCAGTAAATTCTAAAAGATTGAAATCCTACCAACCAAATTTTCAGAGCACAAAGGCATAAAACTAGAAATAAACTGTACAAAGAAATCAAAAAGGCTCACAAACACATGGAGGCTTAACAGCACACTCCTAAACAATCAATGGATCAATTACCAAATCAAAATGGAGATCCAGCAATATATGGAAACAAATGACAACAACACTAAGCCCCAACTTCTGTGGGACACAGCAAAAGCAGTCTTAAGAGGAAAGTATATAGCAATCCAGGCATATTTAAAGAAGGAAGAACTTCCCAAATGAATGGTCTAATGTCACAATTATCGAAATTGGAAAAAGAAGAACAAATGAGGCCTAAGGTCAGCAGAAGGAGGGACATAATAAAGATCAGAGAAGAAATAAATAAAATTGAGAAGAATAAAACAATAGCAAAAATCAATGAAACCAAGAGCTGGTTCTTCGAGAAAATAAACAAAATAGATAAGCCTCTAGCCAGACTTATTAACAGGAAAAGAGAGTCACCACAAATCAACAGTATCAGAAACGAGAAAGCAAAAATCACGACAGACCCCATAGAAATACAAAGAATTATTAGAGAATACTATGAAAACCTATATGGTAACAAGCTGGGAAACCTAGGAGTAATGGACAACTTCCTAGAAAAATACAACCTTCCAAGACTGACCCAGAAAGAAACAGAAAATCTAAACAGACCAATTACAGGCAACAAAATTGAAGCGGTAATCAAAAGACTACCGAAGAACAAAACCCCCGGGCCAGATGGATTTACCTCAGAATTTTATCAGACAAACAGGGAAGACATAATACCCATTCTCCTTAAAGTTTTCCAAAAAATAGAGGAGGAGGGGATACTCCCAAACTCATTCTATGAAGCTAACATCACCCTAATACCAAAACCAGGCAAAGACCCCACCAAAAAAGAAAACTACAGACCAATATCCCTGATGAACGTAGATGCAAAAATACTCAACAAAATATTAGCAAACCGAATTCAAAAATACATCAAAAGGATCATACACCATGACCAAGGGGATTAATCCCAGGGATGCAAGGGTGGTACAACATTCGAAAATCCATCAACATCATCCACCACATCAACAAAAAGAAGGACAAAAACCACATAATCATCTCCATAGATGCTGAAAAAGCATTTGACAAAATTCAACATCCATTCATGATAAAAACTCTCAACAAAATGGACATAGAGGGCAAGTACCTCAACATAATAAAGGCCATCTATGAAAAACCCACAGCCAACATTATATTGAACAGCGAGAAGCTGAAAGCATTTCCTCTGAGATCGGGAACTAGACAGGGATGCCCACTCTCTCCACTGATATTTAACATAGTACTGGAGGTCCTAGTCATGGCAATCAGACAAAACAAAGAAATACAAGGAATCCAGATTGGTAAAGAAGAAGTTAAACTGTCACTATTTGCAGATGACATGATACTGTACATAAAAAACCCTAAAGACTCCCCCATAAAACTACTAGAACTGATATCGGAATACAGCAAAGTTGCAGGATACAAAATCAACACACAGAAATCTGTGGCTTTCCTATACACTAACAATGAACCAACAGAAAGAGAAATCAGGAAAACAACTCCATTCACAGTTGCATCAAAAAAAATAAAATACGTAGGAATAAACCTAATCAAATAAGTGAAAGACTCATACTCTGAAAACTACCATTAACTCTTAAGAGAAATTAAAGGGGACACTAACAGATGGAAACTTATCCCATGCTCGTGGCTAGGAAGAATTAATATCGTCAAAATGGCCATCCTGCCCAAAGCAATATACACATTTGATGCAATCCCTATGAAACTACCAGCAACATTCTTCAATGAACTGAAACAAATAATTCAAAAATTCATATGGAAACACCAAAATCCCCGAATACCCAAAGCAATCCTGAGAAAGAAGAATAAAGTAGGGGGGATCTCACTCCCCAACTTCAAGCTCTACTATAAAGCCAGAGTAATCAAGACAATTTGGTACTGGCACAAGAACAGAGCCACAGACCAATGGAACAGACTAGAGAATCCAGACATTAACCCAGAAATATATGGTCAATTAATATTTGATAAAGGAGCCATGGACATACAATGGCGAAATGACAGTCTCTTCAACAGATGGTGCTGGCAAAACTGGACAGCTACATGTAGGAGAATGAAACTGGACCATTGTCTAACCCCATATACAAAAGTAAACTCAAAATGGATCAAAGACCTGAATGTAAGTCATGAAACCATTAAACTCTTGGAAGAAAACATAGGCAAAAACCTCCTAGACATAAACATGAGTGACCTCTTCTTGAAGACATCTCCCCGGGCAAGGAAAACAACAGCAAAAATGAATAAGTGGGACTATATTAAACTGAAAAGCTTCTGTACAGCAAAAGACACCATCAATAGAACAAAAAGGAACCCTATAGTATGGGAGAATATATTTGAAAATGACACATCCGATAAAGGCTTGACGTCCAGAATATATAAAGAGCTCACACGCCTCAACAAACAAAAAACAAATAACCCAATTAAAAAATGGGCAGAGGAACTGAACAGACAGTTCTCCAAAAAAGAAATACAGATGGCCAACAGACACATGAAAAGATGCTCCACATCGCTAATTATCAGAGAAATGCAAATTAAAACTACAATGAGGTATCATCTCACACCAGTAAGGATGGCTGCCATCCAAAAGACAAACAAGAACAAATGTTGGTGAGGCTGTGGAGAAAGGGGAACCCTCCTACACTGCTGGTGGGAATGTAAGTTAGTTCAACCATTGTGGAAAGCAGTATGGAGGTACATCAAAATGCTCAAAACAGACCTACCATTTGACCCAGGAATTGCACTCTTAGGAATTTACCCTACGAACGCAGCAATCAAGTTTGAGAAAGACCAATGCACCCCTATGTTTATCGCAGCACTATTTACAATAGCCAAGAATTGGAAGCAACCTAAATGTCCATCAATAGATGAATGGATAAAGAAGATGTGGTACATATACACAATGGAACACTACTCAGCCATAAGAAAAGGGCAAATCCTACCATTTGCAGCAACATGGATGGAGCTGGAGGGTATTATGCTCAGTGAAACAAGCCAAGTGGAGAAAGAGAAATACCAAATGATTTCACTCATCTGTGGAATATAAGAACAAAAGAAAAACTGAAGGAACAAAACAGCAGCAGAATCACAGAACTCAAGAATGGACTAACAGGTACCAAAGGGAAAGGGACTGGGGAGGATGGGTGGGTAGGGAGGGATAAGGGGGGGGAGAAAAAGGGGGGTATTAAGAATAGCATGCACGGGGGGTGGGAGAAAGGGGAGGGCTGTACAACACAGAGAAGGCAAGTAGTGATTCTACAACATTTGCTATGCTGATGGACAGTGACTGTAAAGGGGTTTATAGGGGGGACCTGGTATAGGGGAGAGCCTAGTAAACATAATATTCGTCATGTAAGTGTAGATTAATGATACAAAAGAAATAAATTAAAAAAAATTTTTTTAAAAAGGCAGTTTCTGTGTGAAGACCTCCAATGAGTTCTACACAAGGGTATAAAGGGCATATAAAAGTGTAGGCAAAGGGTCTTTTTGTGTTTATACAGAAGATCAAAGCCTAATTGGGCTACCCCGAAAATGAACTAAGATACGATATGAAAGAGAACTTCCAACATCAGCACTCTCGGGAAGACTCATGCCAGAAGATGATCATCAAAAAACCCCAACAAAGATCCATGCACTGCTACAGCTGTAGATGCACTCATCCCACCAGCTCCTGGACTTGCCATGGGAATGAAGGAGATATCTAAGCTGGCCTGTGCATACAGTAAATCAACAAATTTGACTGGATCTAAACTGTTGGAACTCAACCAAGAATTAGGAGAAGTGCAAATTGTAGCGCTCCAAAATCTTACAATTACAGACTATTTACTGTTAAAAGAACATATGGGATGTGAACAGTCCCCAGGAATGGGTTGTTTTAATTTGTCTGATTTCTCTCGGACTGTTCGGGTTCAGTTGGACAATATCCACCATATCATAGATAAGTTTTCACAAATGCCTAAGGTGCCTAACTGGTTTTCTTGGTTTCACTGGAGATGGCTGGTAATTACAGGTATGCTTTGGTTATGTAACTATACTCCTATTATGTTAATGTGTGTGTGCAATTTAAGTAGTAGCTTAAAACCTATACATGCTGAAGTTACTCTACAAGAAGATATGTCAAAGAAATAATCAATCTTCCCAGGTTTTCTTCCGCCTGCTACTTCTATAGCTTTTCTTCTTCCTTCCTAATTACAACCCTTAAATAGAATTCGTGCCTCATATCGAATTTACTGAGTATCATTATTCTTCCAAGTGGTAAAGATACCTCAAGACAAATGCTGGGCATAGAAGCCACAGGGCATAAATATGCAAAGAAGTAAAAAGCTAACCTTTTCAAACAATAAGGCTTCTCTCTCACTTACCAACTTTACATTTCCCTGTATGGTCCTGGAAGATGACTGGTTAGCCAGAGATGGGTAAGATTCCTCAAGGGAGGAGCAACCTAAGACAGGCACAGTCGCAGGGGGGCCATCAGGTGAGAAATTGGGGATCAACAGGGGTGAGGCTTAGAACCTCACCCCCCCTGTTCTGAGAGAAATCTTCTGCATACGTGGATGTTTTATTGCCCTGGTCTAGCTTGGATTAACACATAGTCTACAGGCACACACCTGATCATCTACATGTGCTCTCTTACAACACTAAACTATGTTTTCTACCTTTATCTTGTATCTACCTACCACTTCAGCATTTTATTAAAAATAATAATAATAAAGAGAGAAATGTGGTATCCACACATAAATCAAGTATAAAAACCAAATGAGTATTCATATTTGAACTGACTGTTTAGAGTTCATAATGCATGAGCAAAACCAAAAGTTTCTGTGATGACTGCCCTTGTACTGTTCACCGTGTAACTTATTCACTATGTAAGAATTTGTTCTCCATGTAAGAACTTGTTTGTTATGCTTCAGAAGATTGGAGACTGACGAAAATTAGACTTGGGGTGGATTAATGATTGTGCATTGAGCATTGACTCCCCTATACAGAATTTTATTGTTGTTAACAACCATTTGATCAATAAGTATGAGATATGCCCTCACACACACAAAAAAAGTATACACTTCCAATTGTAAAATAAATAAGTAACCGGGATGTAATGTATAGCATAAGGAATATAGTCAAAATATTGTAACAACTTGGTATGGTGATAGCTGGTACCTAGAATTATCATGTATATAAATGTTGAATCACTGTGTTGTACACCTGAAACTAATGTAATGTAATACTGTGTGTCAACTACCCTTCAATAAAAAATAATTATCTACAAAAAAAAATAAAAATAAAAATAAAAATGAAAATAAAGAAGGGAGGGGTCAGGTGGGGAGGAGAAAAGAGTAAACAGATATGGTCCCTGATCTCATACAGCCTATGGTCTATGGAGCCAATCTGAAAGACAGGTATATCAAATAATTTTAATGGAGAAATGCAGGATTCTTCAGGGAATATAGAAAAAGAAAAAGAAACAAAGGAAGAAGCATAATTTAAAGGGAGTCAAGGATGGCTCCCTGAAAGAAGGAAGTAGTAAGATTTCACCCCCATCCTGAATAATGAACAAGAGTGAGTTAGTAAGGAAGATGGGAAATGAGTGTTGCAACACAGAATAGCATACACAAAGGTCCTGAAATAAGTGAGAACACGGTGTGTTTAAGAAACTGAGAGAACACTGTATCTGGAATATAACCAGTGAGAGAGAAAGTATCAGGAGATGACATTAGAGGGTAGCAAGGACTAACTTTTTAAAATTGAGATGTAATTAAAATACTAATATCTACCCTCATAAAGTATACAGTTCACTGTTTCTTAACATATTCACCAAGCTGTACAACCATCATCATCTAATACCAGAACATTTTCATTACCCCAAGAAGAAGTCCCATACCTATTAGCATTACTTCCCCCTCCTCTCAACCCTTAGGAACCACTAATATAATTAAAGTCTCTATAGTTCTGCCTCTTCTGGACATTTCATATAAAAGGAATCACAATATGCGGCCTTTTATGTCTAGCTTCTTTCACTTAGCACATTGTTTTCAAGCTTCAGACACACTGCAGTATATATGAGTACTTCAATCCTTTTTATGGCTGAATAATATTCCCTTATGTGGATAATATCACGTTTCTTTATCCATTCAACAGTTGAGGGTGTTGGGAATGAAGAATGTTCCTCTACCCTTCAAGGTTCTCTAGCTGGTCTAAGAATCAAAGTGCCATGAGACAGATTTAACACAATAAAAAAGAAAAGTTTAATTACCAAAGTACAGAGGCCCAGGAATTAAACTGAGACCCAAAGAAATAACCAGGACATACAGCTTTTATGTATTTTAGACCAAAAAAGCATAAATCTGTGAGCAATTGGCAGGACAAAGAAAACTTACATTAGGGAGCTTCAATTAGTAAGGAATTCTAAAAGCATTTGGGCTTGGGTAGTAAATTAGTATAAAGAGTAGCAAGGCTTGTTTACATGAGCTTCTCTGGCCTTAAATTCCTGTCTGATAATCAGTGTGTCTCTACCTACAGGTGCAGGAGGATAGCTTTCATACAGGAGATTTATTTCCTGGTTTCAAGGTGAGGGGGGCAGAGTGAGGCCAAAGAATCCTTCCTGCTTCTGCTGTTTCTCCAGTTGTTTCAACTTAAAGTAATCAATATGCCAAATTGGCACATCTTGGGGTAGCCTGCCCTTGGTCCTTACAAGGGACATTTGGGCTGTTACCACCTTTTGGCTATTATGAATAATGCTTCTAAGAACACATGTACAAGTTTATGTGAAGCTGAATGTTTTCAATCTCTTGGGAATATACCTAGAAGTGGAGCCACTCAGTCAACTGATAACTCTGTTGAACTAAAGGGTTAGGTTTTAAAGTTTCATGTAGACCATTGGATGATTTTGCATTCTTTTTCATAGGAAGATAGGAAGTTAGTAAAGTAATTTTAGAAAGAGCATGGTATTATTTCACTTAGATTTTTAAAACCTTCTGCAGCTCATATATGGAGAATGGGCTGAAAGAAGACAAAAATGGTTAAGGGAAAATTAATCAGAGATCTATTGCAAGACTCAGGATACAGATGGTGGCTAGGTCTGGAAAAGGTAGTGCCAGTGGATCTGGGAGGACACAGATGTATTTGAGAGATACTTGGCAGTACAATTAACCTGATGTCATCACTGATTATACATTGTGAGTAAGAGGAGGTGGTATTAAAGATGGCTCACAGGTTTGAATTTACTAGGGACTTCTGCCAGAGCAAATTCAATAGATTGGTAGGAAGGAAAGCCAGATTACAATGCATTCATTCAACAAACACTCCTCGAATACCTACTATGTGCTAAGCACAGAGAATATATAGCAATGAAGAGAATAGACAAAAATCCCTGTTCTCATACAGCTTATAATTTAGCAGAGGAGGTGAGAAGAGGGAAAAAAAAGTTAAATTATTCAATCATATAATTTGTTGGGAGGTGGTAAGTGCTAAAGACAAAAATGAATTGGAGTAGCAAAGCTTATCCCTAAAGGAATGATAACAAGAAATATTTAAATAAAGTCACTGAGTGCCACATACTGTTCCATGTGCTTTACATGTATTTACTCATTCAATCCTTACAACACTGTGAGGTAGGTACAATTATCCCCATTTGTAAAATGGGGAAATAACCAGAAGGAGGTTTTTGCTTTGTTCATTTAAGTAACTTGCTTAAGTTCACACAATTTGTAATCGGAATGGCTTGGGATTCAAACTAAGATAACTGGCTCCAACGTTGGAACTAGTAACCACTATACTATACTGAAAAAGAGAGAGAGCAGACTGTCCATCTGAAAATACAACACCAAGGGAAGATTTTTATTTTTAAGCAAAGCTATTTAAGGGTGTTTACAGGATAAGGGGAAGAAGATAATAGAGACAGAAATCATTTATAGAGGGTACAACCTAAAGAATAAAACCTCAGAAAGTAAAGAAGCCCTAAAGAAGCTTGTTTTGGGGATACTTATTGAGGGTAATACCTTCCTTGTTTCTCATGTGTGGCTAGGTAGGACTAAAGGAAAGCCTCACTCTGGCACGGTGGGTTTTTTTGATCAACTTCTAGATTATTCTGCCTAAATTCTCTGAAATATCTAAAAATCCAAATGGAAAAGGAAATACTTAAGAATATAAGAAAGAAAAGATAAATATAAGAACAGGTTGGCAGCTAACTCCCACACAGAAAAGGCAAAATTGAGTTACAGCGACAAACCACAAAGGGAAGGAAACACTGGGTGCAGAATTCCCCTCTCTTTCATGAGTTCTTTGGAAAAGTCTCTAATACGTCTGCCATGTCTTAAGCAATATTACAACTGAGTGTAACATTACCAAGATGACTCCCCCCTCCCCAGAACTCAATCCGGCTTCTTTATTTGGCTTGGGAATGTTGTGACCTCCTTCTCCTTTATATATTGATCTGGATATGCAGAGGGAGCACAAGTGAATAGTTGTGGTCCAGCGAGAGGGCAACTACCCCAGGAACCCAAGAAAAGGAAAGTTCTAAAAAGTACTGAACTACACAAAAAATTCAGATCTGACCCCAATAAGTGCAGGTTTACTGGACACCAAGTCACAAACAGGCATCTGTGCTACCAAGCTAGAGAAAAATGATGAGGCACAAATGTGCTCTTTTTGGTCTTTCAAAGCTCAACGCACCATCTGCCTACTGAATGGATGAACAATCTCCAGGAAGGCCAGGAGAAAGCACATGTCCCGATTTAAAAGGAATGGAGGGAATAAAAAGATGACAAACATGGGAACATGTTCTATAAAAACTCTGTGGATATTAGTACTCCCTCTTTTTATTCTTGAACTGATGTGAGTCAGCCTCCCTCCACCAGAGGAACATGCTGCAAAGCTGTCTATTTAAATTAACAACATAAAGATTTCAAAATCTGCAATGAGTGGAAAGGGTTGATTTTGACTGGGGATATGTGGGTGAAGGGGGTGTGTAACACCTGGTATATGCTACTTCTCTTTCTCACATGGCTCTACCTTCTATGTCCAATATCAACTTCAGGCTCTCTGGTGCTGATCTGAGTTAATCCCAGCTAATCCGGGGTTTAGTAAACCCAGGCCACATCGGGAAGGAAAGAGAAGCAGCCACCAGTACGAACTGCGTGCAGTAGGCAGGATTACTTTGCCCCAAGATAAACAATTTATGGCAAAGGGGGGGGAATTTGACTTGGAAAAAACATCATGTGTGGAATAATAAAAGACATGAACAAAGTTGCAAACATGAGATGTCTGTCACATGGGAATATAATTTAATATAGCTATTGCTGAAAGACTAAGGGCTGAAAGAATCTCTTCCTTTTGGAAGCCATTTTACTAACAAGGAAAATTAAGACACTTAAAACCTAGGCGCTCCTCTCTCTGAGGTTGCCTGCACTTTCCGAGTGCAAAACTTTAACTTTTCCCAACCTTTCAAGGGCGCTCCTCTCTCTCTCTCTCTGAGGTTGCCTGCACTTTCTCTCTAAGTAACTTTAAATAAAACTTTTATGCTGCTTCAAAAAAAGACTCTTAAAACCTAAAAACACTAGTGTACATTTTCGTAACTCTTTTCTCTCTCCTCTCCTCCACTCAATTTTCACCTGAAATCTAAAATAAAACATAGATTCTTTCTCTTTCCTAGTGATATAAAGAAGCAATAGCTATTGTTTCACTATATGTATATATAATATATAATTAGTATATATATTATACATATGATGAAATTTCTCAATTCCATACCTATGAAGAAAACTCATAGCCCCAACCATTCTGTTAGTTGCAAAGCTGCTACACTCAAAGACTTGGCAGTTGCACCTGTTGGCCTTTGAACCCAAATAGTTAAGTAAAGAGTGAATGAACATCCTGAAGTTCCTTAATTTAAACAGAAGATAGTTTCTGTTCCAACCTAGGAAATCCAAGCAAATAACAACACCTCTTCTGGAACACTGAGGTTCAAGTTAACGGTTTGACAAGCCTAAACAAAGGTTTGGCTTATGGCATAGGAGATAGTTTTGACTCTCTTCCTGTCTGAGGAAGCAGTTCTCGAAACATATTTACAGTATCAGCAGAGCTAGTGTCATTGAGAAACCAGTAAGACAACCAAGGTGAAGATATATTGAAGAATCAAGAGCCTCCTCCTTTGTGGACCACCCACCCCAATGCAAAATACGTTTCCCCACAATACATGCAACCTTGCATATACATACACATGAAGCAAAGAGGCAACATTTATCATTACAGACTAAAACAATCAATCTGATTAGTCAAAAGTTCTTGTCATTATATTTTATTTTCTTGTATTTCTTCTCATTATGAGCACATTGCTCACATATGTCAATTCAAGGACATATAACTGAATCAAGAAGCATTTAAATTTTATTCAAATGACAGTGGGACTAAAAATTTAGTAAAATAGAGAAACAGTTCTAACAGTTAAAAAAGGCATAGAATTTCGATATTAGATTATTAAATTTCTCATTCCTAAAATGCAGCTGTACTTCCACATGTAAAAATATACACAAAAGCTAACCCAACAGTTTGTTTTAGCTCTCGTGGATATATAAAGAAATCCTTGGATAGTGGAGAAGAATTAAGTGTAGTGTTCCCACAAAATATAAAAAATCAAAGTAGATCTAAATTTGCATTTCCCGCAAAGCTACCACCATTATTACTGTTATAAACCAAAAACCAGATGTGGTGGTGAGTGAGCGTGACTATTCCTTAAATGATGAGACAGAGCCAAGATCGAAGCTATGTCATCACAGACACAAACAGGAGGCATCTGACCAGTGCTCTTAGCTACGATTCTTTTTGTTTTCAATTCACTTTGGACATCTTTCTGAGATTAAAAGCCAGAGGGAAGACTGTCAACTAACTATCCACCTAAAATTTAAAAATAAAAGAACAAAGTGTTTTAGAACTCCAGGTGGAGGTGAGGTGGGGTGTCAAGGAGTAAGAAAATAATGTCCTCTGTATTCTCAGATAATGGACCATCAATATGCCCAATCAATAGTACCCAAAAAGCAGTCAGGTATTTGGGCATCTATACCTGCATTTTGCCTTCTCACAGCAGACTAACAATATACCACTACAGAGATAGAATTATACTGAAGCAACAATGACTACAATTATGGTTTGGAAACATACCAGGGGATAAAAGGAAGATTCTGGAAGTCTTTTTTTTTTTTCACTCAGATCCACAGTCTCTTGGTCATACTTGGTTGTAGTTCACTTGCATGATATGCTTCCTTAACAGGTGAATGTAAATGGAATTTTATTACTTAAATTATGAAAAGTAGAAAGACACGGGGATCAGAACTCATTAATTTCTTACCAAATCTTTGGCAATTCATGTATCTTCTCTGCATTCCAAGTTTCATACCTACACATTTTTTAATGACATCATGGTTCAGCTAGCCTTTTTTTCTTATGATGGTCAAGCAAAAGCAATCAATAAAATTGAATGCAACAGGTAAAAGTTGTGAAAGAACAGGTGTAAAGAACTTGTCTGTTTATTTAGAATAATGGGGCATAATACCAAAGAAGAAGGAACTGCCTCTGGTGGTGGTGAGTCCCCTGTCACTACAGACATTCAAGAGAAGGCAGATTAACACTTGGCAGGAATTTAGAAAGGCAATTTAGTCACTGGATGTAGTAGAGTAATTCTTAAGGTACTTTCAAATTGTATGATTCTTTGATTCTATGAATGCTATAATTATTTTCCAAAGTAATGAAGTTTTTTGCAAAGCAAATACTCACCCATTAATTTTATGAGCCTGCCTTTTCACATGTTGGGTCTGTTTAAGATAGATGACATCTACAATTGCATCTGATGTCTTTATTCTGTTTAATCACACAGATATGATCACATCCATTTGATTAAAAAGAGGCTTATGTTAATAAAACACATTTAAAAAGAGGCTTAAGTTAATAAAGTGCATTCTCTTCAGAATCAGTCAAGATAAAATGTGCAGTAAGAAGGCAAATGGAGGGGTAACGTAAGGGGACTAACTGGTATGAAGTTTGTGAACAACTAAAGTGAGGACTCAAATATATGTGCACAAAACTTCCAGAATTAAAAAGAACAGAAGAAGGAAAAAGAAGGGAGAAAGATGGGGGGAAAGGACAAAAAAAAGACAAAAGAAATTAACCAACCCTGGTTTGTCGCACCTGTACAAAGTCCTTAAATAATATCAGTGAAATTGTTCACCAAACCCACCTGGTGTCTCTTTTAACTTGAAACAACAGAACTGACTTGAAAAAAATTCCTGGATGCCTGCCTATCTCTTAAACAACGTTCAAAAACCTGCTACGCTGAGATATTCAAACTGTGGCTGTTGACTTGAGGGTATTTTCCAGGGAGCCAAAAGACTTCATACCCTCTGATCAAAATGCATTCACAGCAAAGCACAGCTAATTGCCTTTTCAAGAAATGACTAAGCCAAAGATAACTAACATCTGACTCCTTTCTTTTGTTTAAAGTACTATTGATTAGAAATGCCAAAAAAAATCAAAATCTCATTAATAAGCGTTTTGCTTGTGATTGATCACTATATCCAATAAAATTATTTTTCAACAAAAATAACGGTGTTCCAAACCCTGTGATTAAGCAGAAAGGAAAAAAAATTAGTCTTGAAAGAACGTGTTTTTTAGCCTCCCACTGAGTAATCTGACTGGCAAATAATTGTTTCATTTTAGGAACTCTACAATAAAGATAATTTCTTCTATTACTCAGGGCACAATTTTTCTTTCCTTCTTCCTTAGTCTCAAAGATCCAAGATGAAAATAAAATGCTGTGTAAGTCTTTTAAGTGATCAAAAGGATAATTGGACCTAATTCCAAACCCCTACCCCAGCAATAAAATCAACCAATATTGTCTGAGTTTCAAATGCTCCTTAAACTTTGGAAAGCAAGACTTTGCCCTAGGATTAGAGTAACATCAAAAAACAGATGCTGAAAGTGTTTTATTATTTTCAAGGACTATTACTCAGAATTAAAAAATAAGAATATGCAGTATTCCCTAAAGTAAATAGTTCTTTGGGTACAAAAATCTCAGAAAATGCCTCAGATTATTTATTTGCAGCTCACACAAGATAACCATCTTCATCTGGGACCTCCCTCTTTTCAGCAACAAATCCATCTGCTTGCCTGCAATCACTCTGTCTTATTGCAAAACCCCATCTCTTTCCACCCCCAGACCACCCAACTTACAGCATCCTCAAAGGGCACCCACATTCTCATGTGTAATTCCTTCCCCCTCCATCCTGACAAATTTTTCCTTAAGGTTTCCACTCCTTTTATACCACCTCTTCACTTCTGCCGCCTCTGCTCACCAACCCCAAACCACACCATTTTATCTCCAGAACCCTTCAGGTTTCCAAAATCTAAAGCCCTTGGATTTCTAAGAGCTAGTCTAAAAGCACACACCAACAAGCTAAAATAGCAAGGGCTGTTTGGTTCTCACAGCACTGATCTTCACATGCAGAGATAATCCTTCTGATCCGCCAGCAGCAAGACAAGTAGAGTGCTTCTCTGGTAGCAGTGTGGCTGTATATTAAGTCGTCGTTGTTTGTTCCTCTCTGATTAGACCTCCATGGGTTCAAAGAGACATCTGCCTCCATTTCAAAGTCAAGAAACCTAGTCCATAAATGCTGGATCTGCCTCCCTACATGCCTTGCTCTAACAACTGAAATTCCACTGATATAATCAGTCAGCCCAACTTTTCTCAAGTCCTTCCATATCATTCAGCAGCTATTTATGAATTGTCCACCTTTGGTAGACACCGACCTAGGTGTTACAATTCCAAAAACTCCAAGTTGTGATCTGAATTAATCAGGTTTCTGCTATAATTATACTGTATCACAAATAATTTCAAAATCTCAGTGGCCTAGAACACTTATTTTTCACAATCATAGGTCTGTGGGTTAGCTGGGGTTTGGCTGATCTCAGCTGGGCTCATAAGCTACACTGAACACTAAGCTTTAGGTTAAATCCAAGTCTGCTCCAGTCTTCATCCCTGGACCAATGCTGAAGACACCATGGCTACCTGAGGGCAGGCTTTTCTTATGGCAAAACTCAGAAGCTCAAGAGGGGCCTGCGGACAACACATGATACCTCTTTAGGCCTTGGCCCAGAGTTGGCAGGCTGTTATAACTACCCATATTCCACTCACTGACATCATAGGACCAAGCCCAAAGTGAATGGGATAGGGCAATATACTGTGTTCACAGCGAGTTACAAACAAGGTAAAGATGAAAGCAGCATTGTGAGCAAATAATACAGTGTATCCACATCCCTGAGATGAACAACTCCCAGCCCAGAAAGGGAGATATATGGATCTAAAATAAAACAAAACAAAAAATTACTATAACTCACCTCTACCATCTCATACATTTCTTGGCCTCTTATCTGTACCTGCTGTGCAGAACTCCAGACTAGTCCCTTATTTCACTAAAAGTTCCCTCAAGGAAGTTTAGCCCCTTAGTGGGTATCTCAAGTGACTCTCAGTTCTGTTATTCGCAACTACCACATGGCATCTGACATTGTAGCAACAGCAATGCCTGACAGCTGGCAAAAGCAAAAGTGGCAGCCACATGACTGATGCCTGCCAGAGATACCACAGTCAGTGCACTGAAGTCTGTGTCAGGGGTGTGGTGCTGTTTACACCATAGGCACCTGTGCTCCCTGCCAAAGATAGGCTAAAGGCACTTTGCCACCAATGTTGTTCATATTTTAAACTCTCAAGAGCTCATTTTGATTACAAACAAAAAGAAGAAAAAGAAAAGAAGCAGCTCTTCAGAATTTTAGTCACACTTCTTTCAGGTATGCAATAAAAAGAAGATGTAAGTAATACTGCACTGTCCCCAGATATCACCCCCTATGTTCCTAGGGTCGAGGAATTCACTCTATTGCCTTCATTCTTTCTTACCTCTGTGATCATTTCTCTCCCTGAAGTTCTTAGCCTACATACAAATAGATATCTAGTGGGCCAAAACTTTTCTGAATGCTTTAGTGAACACAACTCAAGGCTGGGATCAGAACTGCACAACCTGAATACATCATGCTGAATTCTGTAACAGATTTAGTGTTAAAAATGCTAAGGAACAAAAGAGTGATTTATTTGGCAAAAGAGGCCAAGGAGAGCTTTATACATGAGATGACACTGAGTACTGGTTCACTAGGTATACAAGAAAGTGAAAGCATTCTAGACAAAGGGGAGGGTACATTAGTCAATGGGGAATCCTCATTTGTTCTTGGTCTGCACAACAGTTGGCCAAATGGTAGATAAGAATGAAATGTATGCTTCCTCTTGCCCATTGGCATGTCTCCTGGGTAAATTTATGTTGGCAGAAGGAAGCCAGGCTCTAGCACTGTATATTACCAGAAAATAGAAACTTAAAAAAATAAAGTGCTATTAATTAGTTAAGGCAGAAAATTTCCTATTTCTCCCTAAAGGTGTCAGGACTGGCCATCATTGCCATAATATCTAGAATTCTTAATAAAACTTCTATGAAAGGAAGGTGCTTCTGGAAGACACAACAGAATTTTATAAAGATTCCGTTTTCTAAGAAAGCATCAAATATCAAGAACTTAACCCTGGACCCTTCTCCATTGTTCTGGAATAGTCCCTGGTTACACTGATGAGGGAAGAAAAATATCTCTTGCCCCTCTTGCATTTGTTCCCCCATATCCACCCTGTGAAAATGGAGGGGGCAGAGAACAAGAGCATCAAGAGCTCTGTTAGATGTGGCTGATGTTCTGCCATGTGTGCACAACATGCCACCAGCTTTC
This sequence comes from Manis pentadactyla, assembly GCF_030020395.1. NCBI lineage: Eukaryota > Metazoa > Chordata > Mammalia > Pholidota > Manidae > Manis > Manis pentadactyla. The sequence continues at coordinate 124,425,459 of NC_080038.1, forward strand.
GTCTGAACCACCAGTTCAAGCTTGAAATCATACTGTCAACTTCTTGTTTAAATTTCAGTGAACATGGCGGTACTGCATGAATAAGATCTATGTTTCCTTGGATTTCCTGTGTAATAATTATGCTTTCAGGCCCTTAACACTTCATGCTTGAATTTCTAGGGTAAGCCCCTAACAAATGCCCCCATATTCATTCTTCTCCTATCTCCAAAATCTTGAAATTGTCCAAATGCCCATCAAGAGTAGAATGGATAAATTGTAGTATATTCACATAGTGGAATGCTAAGTGCCCAAAAGAATGAAAAACTACAAAAACAAACATATGGATGACTCTTACAAACATAATAAATGCAAGAAGTCAAACACCAAACCTAATGATTCCATTTAAATAAAGTACAAAAACAGGCAAGAAGAGACTGTGTTGTTCCAAATCAAGAAAATGATTTCAGCTTTGAATGTGGAAGACAATGGCACCATAAGAAACGCAAACAAGAAATTCTATCATATTCTTTCTCATTCATGCTACTTCCCTGTATTCGTCAATTACTTATGCTAAAGTCATCATATAGAAAGAAAGCGAAGGATATGGCGAGCCACGGGTTCTTTTATTCTAGTCCTCCCTTACTCATCAGTAAGCCAAAGCTCGATGATTTTAATAGAATATGTACATATCAAGAAATTAAATAAAAACGGGTGAGTTAATTCCATACAAGTGTTCACTAGTCTGGTAAGACTGAAATACACATGGATACATCAGCTATAAAACACAAATTGTGCAATTTTGAGGATTCTGCATACAAGTTAAATACTTCTGTTTTCATTTAAAACTGACATTGTACAATACAGAGATAAATGGTAAAACCCATACAAATGACTTGAAATTGTTATTTACTTAGAATGACATTAAATACTAAATAATAGCACGATAGTGAACTAGAGAGAGAGAGACAAAAGGACAGACATCAAGGAAGGGAGGAAGGGAAAAGTTTTGTCTTTTAGTACTTTCTAATGGCACTTGTTTCTTGCATTTTGAACAAAGGGCCTCACATTTTTACTTTGTACTAGACTCCTGAAATTAAACAGCCTGTCTTCGTCTGTAATACAATCCCTGAGGATGAATTGCAGAAATAATGCTAATTATGAGGAAGCTCCCTCTTTTCTTTATCCATACATTTCCTTTACATGCCAGATCACTACTAAGAGGCCACTGTTCATGTGTGGGTCTTATAGATAGTGCATGTGACAGCTTATTCTCCATTTTGACAAAATTCCCATACAGCTAAATACTTTGGTATGAGCAGACCTGACTAACAATAATTTTCTTCAAGCAAAAACACAGGAAATTGAAAGAATACATTGCTTTGAATTTCTCTATGGTTACTGGTATGCACAAATTACTATACAAGAAATAAAATATTCAGCTTCCTCCTATAGCTGGAAAAATTCATGAATTACCACAGGCTAAAAGAAAAATAATCTAAAAATAACTTTTATAAGACATTTAAGATGGTAAAGGGTTGGTAGACACAGGAAGCTGCCAGGCAGAGACCACCGGACCTCTTCTACCATGTTTGTGTACTAACTAGTCTCATGACATATAAAAGCAAGCCTCACTCTTGGCTAGGAAGAATTAATATCGTCAAAATGGCCATCCTGCCCAAAGCAATATACAGATTTGATGCAATCCCTATCAAATTACCAACAACATTCTTCAACGAACTAGAACAAATAGTTCAAAAATAATATGGAAACACCAAAGACCACGAATAGCCAAAGCAATCTTGAGAAGGAAGAATAAAGTGGGGGAGATCTCACTCCCCAACTTCAAGCTCTACTACAAAGCCACAGTAATCAAGACAGTTTGGTAGTGGCACAAGAACAGAGCCACAGACCAGTGGAACAGATTAGAGACTCCGGACATTAACCCAAACATATATGGTCAACTTATATATGATAAATGAGCCAAGGACATACAATGGAGAAATGACAGTCTCTTCAACAGATGGTGCTGGCAAAACTGGACAGCCACATTTAAGAGAATGAAACTGGATCACTGTCTAACCCCATACACAAAAGTAAATTCGAAATGGATCAAAGACCTGAATGTAAGTCATGAAACCATAAAACTCTTAGAAAAAAATATAGGCAAAAATCTCTAGAACATAAACATGAGTGACTTCTTCATGAACATATCTCCCCAGGCAAAGGAAACAAAAGCAAAAATGAACAAGTGGGACTATACCAAGCTGAAAAGCCTCTATACAGCAAAGGACACCATCAATAAAACAAAAATGTACCCTACAGTATGGGAGAATATATTCATAAATGACATATCCAATAAAGGGCTGACATCCAAAATATATACAGAGCTCATGCACCTCAACAAACAAAAAGCAAATAATCCAATTAAAAAATGGGCAGAGAAGCTGAACAGACATTTCTCTAAAGAAGAAATTCAGATGGCCAACAGACACATGAAAAGATGCTCCACATCGCTTGTCATCAGAGAAGTGCAAATTAAAACCACAATGAGATATCACCTCACACCAGTAACGATCACCACCATCCAAAAGACAAACAACAACAAATGTTGGTGAGGTTGCGGAGAAAGGGGAACCCTCCTACACTGCTGGTGGGAATGCAAATTAGTTCAACCATTGTGGAAAGCAGTATGGAGGTTCCTCAAAAAGCTCAAAATAGAAATACCATTTGAACAGGAATTCCACTTCTAGGAATTTACCCTAAGAATGCAGCAGCCCAGTTTGAAAAAGACAGATGCACCCCTAAGTTTATCACAGCATTATTTACAATAGCCAAGAAATGGAAGCAATCTAAGTGTCCATCAGTAGATGAATGGATAAACAAGATGTGGTACATATACACAATGGAATATTATCCAGCCATAAGAAGAAAACAAATCCTACCATTTGCAACAACATGGATGGAGCTAGAGGGTATTATGCTCAGTGAAATAAGCCAGGCAGAGAAAGACAAGTACCAAATGATTTCACTCATATGTGGAGTATAAGAACAAAGAAAAACTGAAGGAACAAAACAGCAGCAGAATCACAGAACCCAAGAATGGACTAACGGTTACCAAAGGGAAAGGGACTGGGCAGGAGGGATGGGAAGGGAGGGATAAGGGCAGGGAAAAAGGAAGGGGGCCTTATGATTAGCATGTATAATGTGGGGGGGGGGCGTGGGGAGGGCTGTGCAACACAGAGAAGACAAGTAGTGACTCTACAGCATCTTACTATGCTGATGGACAGTGACTGTAATGGGGTTTCTTGGGGGGACTTTGTGAAGGGAGGAGTCTACTAACTGTAATGTTCTTCATGTAATTGTAGATTAATGATAAAAAATGAATTAAAAAAAGCAAGCCTCAGAAGAGAGCCATAAAAAAGAAATCTGGCTTGAATTACTTCTACATGTCGCTCGTTAGACATACTGTAGACTGTTAAAGGTAGAAAGCAACCACAGAATCATACAATTCAGGCTTCTCATTTTATGTGTAGTAAATGAGGTCTGAAAATGGAATATCAAGATTAGAAAGATCCTTGAGGGTCTTATTACCTAACTCTCCATCAGATGTTTGAAATTCCTCTACAACAGTCTTTCCAGGGCTATGTAACTCTTATACCTGGAAGCCATGGAGTAAAAGTTATATGTTAGAGAATAGCTATCACGTTCCAACTGAATTTTCCTCTTCTCTAACAAAATATCCCCAATTATTCCTCAATATGCAACCTAAGATCACATAACTAGTCAATGGCCAATAAAGAATGAGAATTCAATTCTTGATTTATTTTATTTATTTTTCTCTTTCCCCTCCATTCCGAGACTTTAAAACTTGATGGGTAGAAATGTTGGATCAACTAGAATCTGCCTAATCAAGGAAGGTCAAGTTCTACATAAGTGGTTACTACCTGAAACCTTCTGTAAAACTTGAATCAGACAAACTACCCCCATCCCTACTTCCCTCTCCTGAATCTCACTAAAATCCCTGGATTCCAAGGATCACGTATCCCCAAAGAGTTTCTGGCCACTAAGCTTCTTTTGGGATGCTTCTTAACTTCTGTGAAAAATTCAGTACTGGGAGTGTTTTACCATCAAGATAGCCACAGTCAGAGAAAAGAAACCAAAGCTAACTCCAGAAGACTCATCACTATGATAAAGAGATGTGAGACATAGAAAATCAAGAAACTGGGGCTAAGAAGCAGAAAGGATCAGAGGAAAGGCTGGTTACAAGGATTAGCTTGCTTAATACCCTATGCTGTTTGAATATGATAAGACTTAAAATCATTACAATCTTCTGGGGTGTATGTAGTAAGAAATTAACAATAGATCCCACTTGTGGAGCACTATATGCTATACATCTTACTGGAAAAATGATACTAAATTCCTTACACCCCCCCCCCCTCAGATATGACTGAAATTTTTCACATTTTCCTGATGAGGAAACTAATGCTCAGAAAAAGTAAGTAACTTACCCTAGGTAATACACCCAATAAATTGACACCTCCAAGATTTATCTGCTTACAGAGCCCAGGATTTTACCATCCTCCACTGTCTCACATGCAAGTTCTATGAAGGTTTGACTGTGCAAACTGTAGGGCTGGGGATGTAAGGAAAGAATGTACACTCTTTAGCTAAACTGGCAGAAGTGGGAATGGAACCCACTCTCTCTAACTCCACTAAATTTCAGGATCAGGCAGGTCTTCAGGAACAAAGTAAGAAGAAATCCAGAGCTCAGTAGGTCAGGAAAATTGAAGCTGAAGCAACAGCTGGAGCAGGGAATACTCTTAAGATTGCATTTGCAGATTTATCCCTCAATTGTCTAGAACAGTGTGCAGCATGTAGTAGGCACTATGCAGACACAAAGTAGGCATAGGTGTTGAATGACTGAAGTGTAATCAAGTTCTTACAACTCGTGAATATTTCAAAGCAGTGTAAGTGTTGAAATAATTCAAAGCCAAGAAAGGATCATGAGGGCCATGTTTACGAATGCTTCTAGGAAATGCCCCCCTGAGAACAATAATGAGAATGCTAGGCACAACTTGTATGGGGTGTTATCTGAGACTAGTCCTTTTCACAAGTAAGCACTCCAAATCTACCCTTTGGGAGGGATTTACATCTGCCCTTTTTAAAGAAAAACTTATTTAACAACTGTTAAATACAAGTAACCACAAATCCATTGATCTCCTGTCCCGTAACAGGAAATACTGAGCCTGGACAGCAAAAGGAAGGCTTATGGGTGCCTAGTTCCTCCCTGATTTCTTAGAATCAGCACAGGATATTTTCTGATGTCCAAATAGTATGGAGAGAAAGTGTCACTACTTTAAGTGAATTACAGTCTATTAGAATACATAGGAACTTTGATTTACCACCATGCTTGTTTACATTCTCACTAATTCATACAAGTTAATGACTGGCAATGGGCTCCCTTGTCATTTATTTTAATTCACTTCTCAAGATGTTTGTAGCAGATATTAAATAAGATAGTACCAGGATGACTGTTATATTATCATAAACAAATACCATAAAATCTCAATTAATTGGAATCCAACTAACAGTCCTTCCAATTAAACTGTTTTTCCCCACTGTGTTCACATTTTAGTAGAAAGATTATTATCACAAGATAAGCTGTGTCAGAAGTTGATTCAAAACATCAGCAGTAACAAGCCAAATTCCAGGGAAAGTCCTGAGGTCAGTACAGATTCAACCCAGTCTCCTGCTTGTTAATACAATAGAACCACTTAACAGATTTCTTTCGCTTTCTGCAGTTTTGGTTACCCATAGTCAACTGAGGTCCAGAAGCAGATGATCCACCTTCTGACACATGGTCAGTAGGTCAACAGTAGCTTAACACTACATCAAAATGCCTATGCCATTCACCTGACTTCCATTCATCACCTAGGCATTTTATAATCTCACATCATCACAAGAAGGGTAAGTACAATGAGATATTTGAGATAGAGACCACATTCACGTAACTATTATTATAGTATATTGTTATAATTGATTTCTTTTATTATTTGTTATTGTTGTTAATCTCCTGTGCCAAATTTATAAATTAGATTTTATCATAGATATGTATATGTAGGAAAAAAACACAGTATATATAGGGTTCAATACTATCTGCAGTTTCAGGCATCCACTGAGGATCACGGAGCCTGTCCCCCATGGCTAAAGGGGGTACTACTATATGAATCACAAACCATGATCACTGATTTTCATCACAATATCCTTAAGACCCTGAACTGGCGTTTGAGTTAGAAAAGGATAGGAGACTCTAAGAAAGCCTGTGTCATGGAATTTAAGGGCAAAAAAAGGCAAGCATCTGAACTAGCGAACACTATCATATTTTACTATATTTGATGGGCAGTCAAGGGGAGATCCAAAACCAGATATTTCAGTGAGAAAGAATAGTAAAGCAGTGGAAAGTAAAGTAATCCCAAAATACTGGTTGTTCAACGAAGCATTGGGACAAACAGGAAGTCAGTTGGAACAGTTGAGATCCTAAAACAAATGTGCTAAGTTCCAAATACACTAGGGTTCAGGAAGTCAAGAAACTCAGTTATTTAGGGAGTTGATTTTACTGATTCATCCATTAAAATTATATGTAGACAGATAGATGAAAGCAAAAACACAGATACAGGGAAACAAGACAGGATCCCAGTGGTTACAAATAGAGGCTTTATAACCAATCATAAAATGGTTCACTTTCCATTTCTTCCACTTACCACTTGTGATTGTTAATTTCTGCCGACCTGGTTAGGTTACCGTACTTACTTAGTTTGCTAATCTAGGTATTGCTATAAAGGTATTTTGTAGATGTAGAATGGTAGATGTAACATCTACCATCAAGTGGCTTAAGTAAAGGAGATTATCTCTGATACTGTAGGTGGCTTTCATCCAATCAGTTGAAGACCTTAAGAGCAAAACCTGGTTTCCCAAAGAAGAAATTCTGCATCAAGACTGCAGCATCAACACCTGCCTGAGTTTCCAACCTGTCAGCCTGCTCTACAAATTTCGGATTTGCCATGCGCCACAATCTCATGAGCCAATACCTTAAAATAAATAAATAAACATATATTCGTACCCTGTACTTGTTGTATTTCTCTAGAAAATTCTGACAGATACATCATTCGTGTGACTTTAGGTGTTATTTAACCACTCTGAGCCTATTTCCTCATGTATAAAATAGTAGTAATAGCTACCTCATAGAGATGTTGAGATTATTAAAATGGTCAATCAAACACCTTGGGCACTATCTTGCATGCAGTAAGTGTCAATAAATGCTGTTTTTCTTCCTGTTGAGATAGATCTGATATCACAGCTTTGACCTTTGCTTATACTGACTTTGGTATCTTCCTAATCCTTCCAGGTCTTGAAGAGCAAGAACTGCTTATTCTACATCTGTGGAACCGTCTAGAATAATGATTCAGGAAACAGACAAAATGTAGTGACCGAAAATCTGACATAGGTGGTATAAGGACCAGAAGGCAAACATAGGCATAGGGAATGAGGACCCAGATATAATGAGAGAAGAGGAAGCAAGAGAAGAGGAAGAGAAAAAAGAGCATCTTGATTATTCTAGAACCTAACATACTAAAAATTTATATATATATAAGAAACAAAATTAACCTCACTTATCTCAGATTGATAGACACGTGCGTGCACATGCATATACACATACATTTCCAAATACATTAACCCCATAAAAGTTAGAAGCAAAAGAAACCAAAAATAAAAAATCTATTAAAATGCTAGAAGAAAATATTTATAGGAGCTTGAGATAAAAGTTTAAGATGTCCTTTTGAAACAACTTACACAATCAAAACCCATTAAGGGAAGAAAATGATGTATTTGATTATACCAAAATATAAAAATGGATGCATAAAATTACCAAACTAAACTTTCAAGCAAGCAACAGACTGAAAGAACATATTTGTAATACATTTAACCAACCAAAAATAATAAAAGCGCTCTTACAAATCCGTAATATAAAAGAAAACCCAGTAGAAAAACAGGCAGATGATTTACATAGGCAATTTATGAAAGGAGAAACATGAATGAACCATAAAGATATGAAGAGATAAACAAGTCATTAGTAACCAGGGAAATGCTGTATGCACATCAGACATATAGCTATTACTTATCACTTATTATTTTCAAAAACCAGAATGTCTGATTTTGTTAGGCTTGAGTAAGATGAAGAGAAAATGCTGGGAAGAGAAATGCCTTTAAAGGGCAATCTGATAACACACACTTATTAAGACTGTTTGCACCCAAAGACACAGTAAATTCAATCCTCTGCATTTCCCCTATAAAAATACTTGTACCTGTACACAAAGAGCCATATCAAAATTGTTGATTGTAGCCATGTTTCTTCTAGTAACAACAGGGAAACAACCTAAATACACGAACAAGAGAACAGTTAAATAAACTATGGAGTGTTCATACTGTAGTATAATACAAAGCTAGTAAAGGAAGTAATTAGATATACACGCACATTTTACAGAGTGAAGAAAAAATTGCAAGGCAATTTGTACAGAGTTAATACCAATTGGTCATGCATAAGTACCTACACACACACATAAACACACAGCAATAGGAACATACACAGATGAATATGAAAAAGCTCAGCAAAATTTTATGAGGATAAAAACAGAATTAACTAGTAGTAGTTAATTTGGAGAAGAAAGAGTGGACTGTAATTGGGACTATTGATCAAAGAGGGCTTTAGTCTCATATATAATGCTTTCATTTTTAAAAAGAAAAATGCAATTAAGGCATTAATTAAAATTAGAAAGAAAAACCCTGAAGCCCTGGGATAAGAGAACATAAAATGCTGAGAAATTCTTCCTGGCATGAAATAATTCTCCTTATTCACAACCACCAACTACTTGGTCCTATTTAATCTGAGTATGGCTCCATAGCTCTCCACTGCCTCAGCACCACGGCACAAATCTGTCCAAGTCAATAACCTCTTCCCTGGGCTCAGAGGCACTAAATCATATCCAAATAGTTAACCGGTCTCGGATCAGAGCAACTTGAAATGAAAGTCCATCCCAACTTACCAAAATATCCAAACTCTTCCCATCTTCTATCAGATCACAGGGCTGAAAGGCAAAACAAAGAGAAAAAGGTCAAAATATGCATATTTGGACAGCTTACACTTCTCAGCTTGTGACACTTTGCACATGTGGCCTTTCTTCAACTATTTCCATAGGGACTTTTCCATGCAAAATGTGCAAATTTGTAAATTGCCAACTCTTTAGCCTTTCCATCAGTGAAGTTAGTGAGAACTTGCCTCTCAGCTGGCAAAGCCCAACAATATGTAACTTTTTATTTTTTTACGTAATGAATGGTCTCTGGAGTTCTACATCTCAAGTGGCACTAGTATGTACCCATATGCATACTGTGTCTAAAATAAGAATACTCCAGCAAAGGTAAAATGACTAGAACTTGTTTAATTGAACTATTACATTTAGTGCAGATTGTATTTTGCAACAAAGGAAACATTTCATGTTTATACAAGGCAACTAAACCACAAGGGCTACAATGGTATAAAATATATACATCTTTTCTTCACTACTAGGTTATAAATTGAAAATGTCACAGAAATAAGTTTTTTAAAGGTACCAACGTTGAGCACTTGCTGTATGTCACTTACTCTGCCATTACTTTACATACACTGTTGCATTTAAAATTTAATCTTCATACCAAATAACTATCCTGTTCTTTAGGTGAGGTACATGATGCTTCGAGACGTTAAGCAACTTGCTCTTAAAGTCACACATCCAGTAAGTGGCAGGGCCATGATTTGAATCTGAGCTTGCAGCATTTCAAAGACAGCAGCCACTGCACAGATAGTACAACCTTTTATATATTGAGAGAAAAATCAGTCTGGGAAACCGGTAGAGAATGTGACCACACAGGAGTTTGCGTACTAACAGGGAGATTATTTCATTTATCTTTCTAGTGCCCGAAATGCACAGCCATTACTTGCACATAGTAGGTGATCAATAAATATTTCTTATGTAAAGAAATGTACATTTAAAGTTAAGAAAAACAAAAGGCTTTCAATATGCTATTTCTCTTTTAAATGTCCCATTTTTAAAAATTAATTCTCAATAGAACATTACTTACTAAAGGATAAAACTCTAGACAAAATAGAGCTTTCTTGGACCTCATCACTTATTCAAAAATAGGATAAGCCCAAAAGAAAATAATGAGATTAAAACAAAATCAGCTAATGGGTTTAACACTTTGTGAAGTCAAAATGAAAATGCTACCTATGACATGCCTTTAGTGTTTGTTTTTAAAATTATAGGTAATTTTAAATATTACACTGTATCTTCTTTTTGCTCTGAAGACCTTAAAACCATCTATTGCCAAAAGCAACAAAATTATGCAGAAAAATATGTTTGGAACTTGAGAAAGAGAGATGTAATGAACTAAATCTCTACCTACGTGGTAATGTAAAATGGTTCAGCCACTTTGGAAAACAGTTTGGCAGTTTCTTGTGAAAAACATACATTTACCATATGACCCAGAGATTATGCTCCTAGGTGTTTAACTAAATGAAATAAAATGTATGCTCATGCATGTATTTATAGAGGAATTATTCTTAATCATCAAAATCTGGGGGAAAAATAATTGTCCTATCAACTAGTACATAGACATATTGTAGCACGTCCTGTAACAGAAATCTCAGAGTTGATTTACCAATTAAAAGGAATGAGCCACAAATATGTAACAACATGGATGAATGTCAAATCCATTAGAATACATGAAAGAAGCCAAAGCAAATGGCTACAAGCTATATGATTCCACTTCTATGACATCCTGGAAAAGGGAACACAATAGGGGCAGAAAACAGATCAGTCAGAGGTTACGATGTAGGGTTGAATTCAAAGAGGTATGGGAAGGTTTAAGGTGTGGTAGAACTGTTTTATATCTTAATTATATTGGTAAGCACTTGCCAAAACTCTCAGAACTAAGCCAAGTAGGATGAATTTTACTGTATGAAAATTATACTTCAATTTTTTTATTAAAAAAATAAAATCCTCATGTAAAAACTTATAAGAGAATTCTTTGCATTATATCCAATCTTGCCTCAAAAAGGAACTGTAGCTACAAATACATCTAATATAAAAGGTAGTAATTAAACTTTGTAATCATTTTAAAAATATGTTAGCATTTTGAAACAACAATATAATAACTGTGATGATCAAAGTCCCTTCCTTCCAGAAAATGAGTGAGGAGATCAGTGCGAAGAAACCTGTATTGGTAGTACAATTCAGAGATTAATGGTGAGGTTAGTACAAAAATGAAGGCAATATCATCATTTATTAAAGGACAGTCACAAACTTAGTTCAGGGTTTCATAGTAATTGCTACAAATAGGGAAGTACACGTTCCTAAACTTTTGTTTTTCTCCTCTTAAGCTGTCTCATGTCAATTTGATTCACAGACCAGGCATAAAAACCTTGAAGGTTAGAGGAAAAAATTTCCTCCCCAACATCAGTGAGGAAAAACAATCCAGTTGCTTAGGAACAGAAAGAGAATCAAGTATTATAAGCTAAACCCACCCTACCCCAAGTAAACTAAGATGAGATAGAAGCAAAATACAGGCAGGGAAAAAAAATGCCAAGCTTAATAAATAATAGACAATGATGGGTTATAAGGGAAAAATACTACTACTAGCAAATAAAATATTACACCAGATAGCTAATAAGAGGAAAAATACATAGGTATACTAAACTCTTTCAAGTCAGGGTCTTTGCTTTTACTGTTCCACCTGCTTAGAATGCTCCTACCCCAGCCCTTTCCTTGACAGACTTTCCCTTCTGCATGACTCAACTTTAATGCCACCTCCTCCGAGAGGCCTACCCTGATAACTGTATCTAATGTAGACTACCCAAACCCCATAACCAAGCACTGTTTACTGTTATCAGTTTTCTCTCTTCTCCTCACAGATGTTAACCACAATCTTTGTTATCTGCTTGCTCCTTTTACAGTTGCTGTCTACTAGACTATAAGCTCCATAAATGTGGACAGACACATTCTATGTAGCTTTTTACTATTTCATCCTTAGTGCCTAAATCAGAGCTTAACACACACACCTTAAGTACTCAAAAAAGGGATTAAACCATACATTTTACTCAAAATGAGAGGAAAAATAAGATACTTTTAGGTATTTTTAAATAAATTTGGTAGCCACTTAAAAAAGAATGAATTCCTACTGAAACACAAAAAATAGAGAATGCATATACTCCAACAGAAACAATAAATTTTTGAAGACAAATTGCTTAAGTCAACTGAAGTTGATGGATTCAGCAGAAATTGCTTCAAATCTTCTTAGACTAGATTCTTTTGCCTCAAACTATTTTTAAATATAGAAATAGGAGGTATGCTACCTGTGTCATTGTACAAGAAAGATATGTTTTTTTTTATCAGACAATCCAATTTGGGAAGATCTCCCTGCATGCTAGGTGAGACCTCAACACAGGAGAGGGTTCTTGACTGACTGAGAAAAAATTCATGAGCAGGTCAAGCAGATACAAGCAAAGAGTAGTTTAACAAGGCAAAGTTACACATGTTAGGAGGGATTGCAGGTAAACTCCAGAGCGGCAGCACTGTGGGATTTGGGTTTAGTGGTCTCATAGCTGGAGTTTAAGAAAACTTCAGGATAGGTGGGGTTTTCTGGGAAAAAGGGTTTCACCCATTTTTTGTCCTTAAATGTTCCAACTTGAAACTGTTGTAAGGTAGGGCAGGAAATTGGGACAAGGGTCATACCATTATAAAATCTATTTAGTCTGTGAAAAAGGCCCAGTTTATTCTTTAACTTAATCTACAGGCTATTCTTCCTCTTCTTCCAGCCCCTTAATCAATTAAGTAACTTTGTAACCAGGACAGGAGATAGTAAATGAACCTGTGTGGATAAAGAATGCCAAGATCCAGGTCAGTACAATCACCTAAATAACCCTATTCTTGAGACAAAACTTCAAAGGAATTATGAATCACCTGTGTACATCACACTGTTAGGTAAAAAGACAGATATCAGTGGGATGAAAAGAGGGTGAGGCCCACCAAGAACTCAGGGAGTTAATCAGACAAAGACACAGAGAGTTAATGCCCTTTGCATTGTGAGTTCAATCCACATACTCTGAATCTGGGCTGACACTGATACTTGCCCTAGCTAATGTAGGTAAAATAGGGCAGAGACATGAGACAATCATCATGATTAATTTTCTTTAAAAAAATGCCAAGATTACCATAATAAGAACAGGAGAGACTTATCTTAAGGCTAAGATTCCACTTTTAAAGAAAATTGGGAAGTTAGATTCCTAACATGTTCTTTAGTAATCAGCCAACAACTTACCTATCTTAAGGCAAGGCAAGCAGTCTTAACTGATGTGTTCCCAATACTTGGTAGGGGCCCCTATCTTGGAGATAAACAAAAGGTTTGTTCTACAGAATTACCTAGAGAACTAGCTATAGACAATGACATATTGTCTCTCACTAGAGATAAACATCATGAGACCACTTGACAAGCCTACACCCTGCCAACACTTACACCTTTATCCCATTCTTGAAACTCCTTAAAAGACAGAATCCCAGCTTTTGGGTGCACCTCCACCTCTCTGAGGTTGCCCACACTCACTGTTCTTCAAGTGTGTCACTTCTCCATCCTACTCCAGATAAGTAGGGAGGGGCTACTGAGAGCTCTGATTTGGGCTTGCAAGTTCCCATCACCTGGGTGACCCAGATGAACTGCCAGCTATACAATCATGCTCCTTAGTAGCCTGCCTGGAAATATCTTTTCTTTGCCTTTAGGAAGTTCTCAGAACATAATCTCACTCCATCCAGTGCTCTGCAGCCGCCCCAAATCCTGGGGTGGTGTTAGAAATGGCATAAAACTAAATGTGAACTATTCCCAGAGGAATTAACATTTAAACAAAAGGGTACTAACAAGAAGCCTACATGTCAGAAAATGTACCAGGGAGTCACTCTGGGTGGGAGGGGGAGGGAGATTAAGAAACAGCAAGCTGGGCATCAATTTTTAAAAATGCAGGAAGTTTTAAACCAGTCAATAAAATTAAAACAAATGTAAAAAAAAAGCCTAATATAGATATAACTTGCTTAGGTGACATCCAAGAAAGAAAGTAAACCCTATAGTATTCAGCCAATGAGGAACCAGGGGAAGGACTCACGTGCTAAGGAATAAATTGCTTGTTGTAACCTCCCTGACTGTGCCTGCTTACCAGACAACCAATCTTGCAAGACTGCCATTAAAGCCTCGCTCTGCTGTTCTCTTTGTCTCCGTATCCACTTATTAAGTTCAAACCAGTGAGCGTGTTTCTCACAGGTGGTAGGGACTTAGTCCCCACACTGTGCAGATTTAAGTAGACACTAGACTCCAGGTGACACTGGCTTTAGGAGTTGGCAAGGGATTATGTCCCATGCAGAGAAGCAGTTCAATGAGCTTCCCTTTTGTCCCTCTGTTTTTCCTTCATCTCTGATTTACTCAAGTAAACCTGCCTTTATCTACCTCGACTCTAGCCCATTCCTCCCTTAGTGTATATTCAAATAAAACTTTCATTCTGCCTCACTACTGTGTCTCTGCTCTTCAGTTCTTTGTTGCAGTGGGAACAAGAACCAAGGAGAACAAACTCATCACCCCAACGGTGCCTCAAGCTGACCCCCTACCCAAAAGACCCTACAAAAGCCCAAACCCCAAACCCTCTACCATGTGTCTCTTCTCTGAGATTGCCCACACTCCCCTTTATTTGAGTGTGTACTTTTTGCCTTAAAGAAAGACTTCTCCCTGCTCAATTTACTGCATTTTGTCTCTGCCCTCTTCCCATGGTAAGTGTCTTTATTACTTTGCTATTCCACTCTATTTTCTAGACTTAAGCACAAGTCTTTACTCTTTCTGTCCTACTTCAGACAACTAGGGAAGGGCTACCGAGATCTCTGATTTAGGCTTGCAAGTTCCTGTTGTCTCCATGACCCAGACACCACTGCAGCTGTATGATCATGCTCTTTAGTAGCCTGCCTGAAAATCTCCTTTATTTGCCTTTGGGAAGTTCTCAGAACATAATCTTGCTCCATCCAGTGCTCTGCAGCTGCCCCATCCTGGGGTGTAGGGGCTTAGTTCCCATACCATGCAGATTCAAGTGGACACTGGATAGCAGGTGATCCTAGCTTTTAAGAGTTGACAAGGGATTTGTCCTATATGGTGCAGTAGTTCAATGAGCTTCCCTTTCATACCTGTGTTATTTCTTGCTCTCTGCTGCCTGCAAGGCAGCTGCCATTCACTACTACTCTTGCTTTAATAAATTCCTTCCTTACCTGTCTGACCTGTTCGAGAATTCTTTCTCCTCCAGAGTCAAGAACCCAACCCTGTCCAGGCTGAGGTTTCACCTAGTGAGCAGACAGAGACCTCCTCAGATGCATCTGCCTGGCAACAATGGCACCAAGGGGTGTGACTTAGTATGCTAATGAGTATATAATGTATTTGGAGGGGAAGTTAGGGTCAGTTTCTCCTCCATGTTGGGACCAGTCAGTTTTGGCAAGTGTATTATCTATACCCTCACTCCCCAAAGAACATGTTACAAAGAATGTTTAGAATATAAGCATCTGACTGAATGTAAACATAGCCCAAGTCGCCAACCCCCTCCTGCTCATGTCTGGCTCTCTACATACTATAACAGTTTTGTTCCAAAAGTTGATAAGGAAAATATCAAATAAGGGAATTCTAGCCTAATCTCACTTCTGAGAAAATAATGTGTATGTGTTTGTATATAATATATAATAAATATTATTTTATATTATTCAAGCTATATGTGTGGTTGTGTGTATGTATATCCTGAATAAAATCTTAAACTTTTAAGAAATTGAACACCACAACATAATTTTTAAAAGTATCAACTGTGACTGTTACTTGGTATTCCATGAATACAGTCTACTGTAATGTGCTAATGGGAAAATATTTTAAGTTATTTTTTTCAATACCTGCCTAGAAACACCGGTAACATTGAACATATTTTCTTGATTAACAAAACTTAATGTTTTCAATAATAACATGAAAAGGGCATATTTAAATAATAGAACTGATGGGGAGCAAATTTTGCCATCCCAAAATGTCTCTTTGGCATATAGGTTATTTCAAGCTGGTTATTTGTAAGAAACTGCAAGCACAAGAGAAGCTCGTAAAATGTAGAAGTTGCCCTTTAGTAAGACACATTTATATTTCATAAAGGAAATCTCTGTTTCTAAGGGTGTCTCCCTAGCTGTACCAGGAAGAGAAGGATGACTAAATTTCTAGAAATCGTCAACAATGGAGAAGGCAGGACTTAAATCTGCAAAATAACCTTCCTCTTCTTTACTGTAATTTTCCTGGTTATCTTCCGTAATTGACCCCACACCCCAAACATCTTTTGTCTGCAGCTGGAGCTGGTATTTAAAGTGATAGTTTCAGCCATTTCAGGGTGTTACTCAGTTTTCCTGTGTCTCTCCAAAGAATACAGGAGGTACATGTCATTAAACTTCTGTTTGATTTTTCTCCTGTTAATCTGTCTCATGTCAATATAACTTTTAGATCAGCTAAAGAACCTTGAAGGGTAGAGGAAAAATTTTCTTCCCCAAGAGAATCAACAACATATTTAATGGAGGTAAGTCACCAGAATTAATCTCTCTATAAAATAAAAAAGGGGCAAAATAATACTCTAAAAATGCTATTTCTTTTTCTTTTCCCAGTTGCCACTCCTTTAATGGAATATTGACCATGGTTATCAGAGAGGAAAAAAAGGAATTGACAGTACATTTAGGAAATGAATATACCAAAAATAATTTCTTGCTTATGATGGGAATATGTTCTCAAAATATCCAAGGAAGTCAACCAAAAAATTACCAGAGGTAATAAATAAATTCATCAGAGTTGTGGAATGCAGTAAATCCACAAAAGTGCCCCTATATACTAATAACACAGAAAATACCATGATTAACTAAAAAAATGAGACTCCATTCACAATAGTTACTAGAAACATTAAATGCCTGTGCACAATTAACTTTGTGACACAAAGAAAATTGAGATCCTAATGAATAAAAAATGGAAGATTTAAATAAATGGAGAAATACACCTTTCTCATTGTTAGAAAGATTAAATAAAGATGGGAGTATTCAAACCTACAAGTATAATAGTGGTCAGAATGATATGATATCTTAACAAAATGAGGGACACTAATTAGTGGAATAGAACATCCAGAAGTAGAATTAAATTATAATTGTAAGAAATAAAACTATTGTTAAAAATATAAGTAACACAGCAATGAAGAAAATAATTATTAACAAATATTTCCCTGCTGGTTGCGTATATGGTAAATAAATAGATAGAGAAATTAAATAAATGAGACCCATGCCTTGCACTGCATATTTGCAAAAATTCCAAACAATAGTCAAAGCTTTAATGACAAAGTATATTTTGTTAATTTATAAAGTTCAATTTGATTTTAAAATTGAAATTCACTGTCAGGAGAAGTGAGACAAACAAAGCTAGTATCTGAGAATGAATTTACTACATTGGGCAAGACAGATTCAGCTAAAGGCAATGAGGAAGAAATCCAGCCAAGGAGGCCAATGTCTGGAGAATCTCGGGATAGGAGACAGCAACCCAGGTAGGCAGTCAACATTAGGAAAAGCCAGGAGAAGGGTAAGGTGTTGGTGATCTGGTAGACAGACAGTTAAAGAACAGCAACACAGATAACCATTATCTGCATAGGCAGGCTAGATTTGTGGCAGCAGATTCTGCAGTCAACTTGCTACTCTGGAATTTAGAATTAGAACTCAAGTTCCTGAAAGAACTGGAGAAAAAGGCAAAGTCCCAGTCTTGGAAGAATTAGAGAACTAGGTAGATTATCAAAGCAGAGGCTCTATCATAAAACTGCTGTGCAAGGTATAAGCACAATTACGAGAATGAGGCAGAAACTAAGTTAGTAGAATATGGACTGATCCAGTTCAGCCTTAGTGAACAGGAGAGGTTAAGTGGTTCCAACCATAAGGATTTAAAGAGCCTGGGGAGAGTGAATCAGGCAGCTCCCTAAGAAATGGCATTTTATTCCAGTTGTGGAAGAGAGATATATTTCTGACTTTTAAAGAACTAGAGTATACCATCACAGATATGATAAATGTATTCAAATGCCTTAAAAATAGAAAGGCTGTTAAGCTATGAAATACAATAAAATGAATATCAAAAGAAAGCATCATAATGGGAAAAATTCATGAGAAAATGTAACTGATAAAGGCTCACTATTCAACTTGAATAAAAAATTAATGCACATATATCAAACTAATACTCTGATTCTACTTGATAAGTTAACAAAGATGAACAGGCAGTTTATATAAAAAGAAACTGAAATAGGATATCATCATGAAAAAAATTAAAGTCTCAGTAGCGATTAAGTGAATACAAATTAAAACAAGTTATAAGTCCCATGGCTTATCTATTAAAATAACATAAATACATACAGTTTATAAAGTCAGTTGCTATCAGGAATTTGGGGGAATTTGGTGTGATTATATATTGTTACTGGCTTTGTAAATTAATTCAGTTTTGAAGAAGGGTAATTTGGCTATATACAAAAGGCATAAAGAAACCATTAATAATTTTTCTCCTAGTAATTCCATTTTAGGGAATATACCCCCAAGGAAATAACCAAAGGGAAAAAGTGATTTGTACTATGATTCTCAAGGCACTGCTCTGCATAACTATAGAAAAACGGAAAGCGTCCAAAGACCTTTTATTTTATTACTGATATATAACAGGCATGAAGAGTGACAAATGTGAGGAATTTGCTGGTATATAAATTATATATGTAAAACTACTATGTGGAAAAAACTCAGAGCACAAAATAATGAGTACATAACCTTACAACCACCATTTTAATAGGTATTGGACAATTTTTGACTTTCTATTTCTTCTGTCAACTTTGATAAATTGTATTTTCCTAGGAATCTGTCCATACCATCTCAACTTTCAAATTTACTGACATAACGTAGTTAGTATCTTTTTTTACATTTAAAAATCAATTAGGATGTTTCCCATTTCATCCCTGAAACTTGTTATTTGTGCCTTGCTGGTTTTTTTCTTGGACAATATTTGTAGTCGTTTATATGTTTTATGAGTCTTTTCAATCAGCCAACTTTTTGCTTTGTTAAATTTCTCTACTGTATGTTTGTTTTCTACTTCATTTCTGCTCTTTTACTTATTTCCTTGCTTCCATATTTCTTGAGTGTAATTTGCTGCTCTTTTTCTAATTCATGAGATGGATGCTTACATCATAGCTTTTCAACCTCTCTTCTTTCTAATGTATTTACGGCTACAAATATCCCTCAGACCACAGATTTATCCACAAGTGTTGATGTATATTTTCATTGTCATTCAATTCAAAATATTTTCTAATTCCCATTATAAATTTTTTTTGTCATATGGATTACATAGAAGTATACTGCTAGTTTTGCAAATAAATCACAATTTATTCTTATCATTTTGCTATTGAGTTTTAGTTTGATTCACTTATGGTCAAACAACATGCTCCATATAATTTGAATCCTAAATTTATTCAGATTTGCTTTATGACCCAGTATATGGTCAATTTGGGAAAGATTTTCACATGTAATTGAAAAGAATGTGTCGTCTGCAAGTATGAGATGCAGTGCTTTGTACATACAGTATACCAGTTACAAGCTATCAACATGAGATCACTCAATGCAGAGTTAGAAAGAGATCCACACATGTCAGTATGAGAGCACTGCAGTATACCACTATATATATCTCTTATTAGGTCAAGTTATTAATTGTATAGTTCAACATTCTGCATCCTAATAATTTATTGCTATGGATTGACTATTTGTGCACCCTCATCCCAATTCATATCTTGAAATTATTACCCAATGTGATAGTATTAGAAGGTGGGACCTTTGGCAGGTGCTTAGGTCACATGGGTCAAGTTCTCATGAATGAGATCAGTGGTCTTATAAAAGATACCCTACAAGGAGCCCTCTTTCCCTTTCATCATGTGAGGTTACATCAAGCAGATGGCCATGGATGAGGAAGAGGACCCTCACCAAACACCAAATCAGCAGATACCCTGATCTTTGACTTTCCAGCCTAGAGAACTATGAGAAATGAATGTTTTTTATGAGCCACCCAGATAATGGTATTTTGCTATAGCTTCCTAAATGGACTAAGACATTTATCTTCGTAGCCTATTATTTACAAAGAGAGGTTTACAATCTCTCACTATGATTGAAGATTTACCAAATTTACCTTGTATTTGTCAACTTTGCTTTATATGTTTTGAGACAATGTTACTGAGTGCATATAGACTTCGAATTGTTATATCTTCCTCAGTGGTTGACACTTTTATTATTACATGTATCTTGTTTACACTCCAGTCAAATTCTTCTTTCTTATTATCTACTTTGTTGGGGAGGAAGGATATACTTTCTATGAGAGAGCTAAGGTTGCTAGACTTCCTAAAACAATCTTACAACAAAGACATGATGTGACCATGTTTCTCACTCTCTTTGAATGCCCCACCAGATATTTATTCAGATGAAAAACCTTTTTATATATCCAAATAAAGAGTTCAACTTCATTTTACATAAAATGATTTGTATGATTTTATTGTACACTGAATTTTCCAGAAAAGGAACTACTGTATTTTACTTTGTTGTGTTTATAACTTAAGAATTATTCAACATTTAAGATAATTATGTCACCAATGGCAATAAAGCTCACTGTACTTAAGTTACCAACACACCACTCTACATTTTGTTTGTGGAGAGACCAAGAGCAGGTTGCCCCAAGATGTACCATTCTGAAATGCAGATGAATGCTACATCATTTCAGAGCTGAAAACAATCGAGGCCCAAAAAACTAAGAAAGAAACGTTGACCTCCCCCACCCTTAGCTGCATAAGAATTTAAATAGAGACCTGCTCCAGGAAGAGAACTATCACCTTAGGTAACTACATCATAATATAACCTAGAGGTTGTAAACAGGGAGAAATGTGGCAGCCTGTTAAAATCCCTCGCTATGTCCCATTGTTTCTGTGTTACCCATCAAGTATTTTGTTTACCAAACATTTACTCTGTACATATTCCTGTAAATTACTTTCCTTTTCCTTTGAGCACTCAGACTCCTACCCACTTCTCCTTGGTGCAAGATGACATATATAGCTCATTGTCCCTATCTTTGGAATCTGTGTCTATGGAATCCCTACCCACTTCAGCTATTTTTCTCCTGTTAATCTGTCTCATATCAATTTGATTCCTAAACCAGAAAGAAGAACTTCTTGGGTAGAGAAAATTCTTCCTCCCCAACATTTTTGAATGCTATATTCATAGTGCTTCTGTATAAGATGGAAGTGTTTACTTTAGTGTTAACTTCTAGTGTAGTAAGTAGTACCTGAGCATCTACATATTCAGTTACAGATTTTTATTAAAAATTACTTCTTCTCCTTTATTCTTCATAATGTGTGTGTATTCCTAAACAGAAGAAGGTTATATTATCTAGAAATTTCATTGCAGCACATTTAAGGGATAATTACAAATTATTTGTTTTAAAGTATGTTAGCTAAATATTTAGAAGAAGAGGGACTTTTGAGTAAGGGCACCTTTTTATATGAAGTGCAAATAACTCGGAGGACATGGCTTCAAATCTTCTGAGCACTAAAATCTGAACCAACATAATTATATTCATAGAAGAGATAGCAGATGACAAGCAGAATTTTGTTTTTCAGTTGTAAACACCAAGGCATCTCTTGTTCCTGTGAAACCCAAATAAATCAGGTAAAAACTATTGACCTAGTACCAATTAGCCAATTCCAAGAATATAACAGCCATTTGAAAAGACTCACACAGTAGGAGAAAGGTCAGGTAACCCATCCAGTGCCAATAGCTTTGGCTTTTGCTGACCAGCAATCCAAAGGTTACACTTTTTACATGAATTGGGTGTAACAGCCAACAAGTCTGGCAAATGGAGTTGAATAAAGAATAGATATTGATTTATCTTGCAATGTGCACTTCTCTCATGCAGAATTCTCTGATTATCCAGCCCTTGAGAATATTAGCTTCTCTATGGCTTCAACCTTTACAGTCAGTTCCTGAAAGCCTAACCCTTGTGCTCTCAAGACTTTATACAGTGACTCAAAGAACAGACTCTTTGAGTAGACAGCCTACAAAAATTCTGGTTATACTGCTTATTAGATAGGTGACCTTGGACAAATTATTTAACCTCACTGTGCCTCAGTTTCCTTGTTTGGGAAATGGAGATGATAGTATCTACTTAATAGGAGCTGTTGTAAAACACAACTTAATATATGTAACAGTGTTTAGAACATTGCTAGTTTTTATTGGATAGCTTTTATTAGTTACTTTAATTGTTTATTACTACAGACCATAGGATATAGTATTTGTTCACAGAGTACCAGTCAACACTACTTTGTGGAATAAACATTGACTGTGGAACTGAACAAAGGAAAATGGCCCACCGGGAAGAAAACTTAAACTTTCTAACTCTGTAGTACCATCTGTTAATTAAGTGAAAAGCTAAACAAATCTACAAAAGTTGAACCCATTAGTATTAGCACCAACTCAAAGCTTTCCAAGATATATTCAAAAGACATTTCAACATTCATTTATTGAGGATCTGTTAGCTGTTGTCAACAAAAGGGTTATTAAAATCACCTTGAAGTAAAGACACTTTCACTTGTGCCAAACTAAGGAATTAAGCCTAGGAAACATTAACTCCCACGGGTAGGTAGGAGAAATGTTACAAAGGGCCTACCTAACCCATACAAAGGTTTAATACCCTCAGGGAGATAGGCAAGGAAGACAGAACTTCAAAGGGGTACATTTCATTTATATTAGATATGTGATGTCAAGAAAAGAGTCAAAGCAATATACATACTGGCACAAAAGGGAATTAAGGGGAGCAGCAAACATTCTTGCATATGTTTTAGCAGGAATCCAGATGCCTGATGTTTAGCTTTTTACTTAATTAACAGATGGTACTACAGAGTTAGAAAGTTTAAGTTTCCACAGGTGGCCATTTTGAGACTCCCAGAGTTAATGAAACCTTCAATACTTAGGCCTTAGAAATTTGCTTAATCATCCCTAGCATGGTGGTCAGCTTTTGTTTAGTTCAAGCACTGTGCTAAACCATAGACACAGTATTGAATACAACAAATGTCTATGCTGTTCTTACAGTGGCAGAAAGTAAGCAAACAATTCGAATATAACCTTAAAAGCTATATGATCAAAGCATAAAGACATTAAGAAAAAAATGTTTCCCTAAATTCTAGAGGAGTTAGCAAATCTTAAGGGACAGCTCCTCAAAAATTAACATTAAGGGAATGGATTAAGATGTGGTACATACACACAATGGAATATTATTCAGCCATAAAAAAGAAAAGAAATCCTTCCATTTGCAACAACATGGATGGATCTAGAGGGTATAGACCTCAGGGAATATGAGAGGTGAAGAAAGACAAATACTATATGATTTCACTTATTTGTGGAATATAAACATACAGCAAAACTGAAGGAACAAAATAGCAGAAGACCCAGAGACGCTGAGAAGTGACTGGTGGTTACCATGGTAGAGTGGATGGGGTGGGTGGGTGGAGAGGGCAAAGGGGATAAAGGGGCATAAAAATTCTCAATCAGTGTAAGTTGGTCATGTGGATAATAGTACAGTATGGAGAACATAGACAATGATTCTGTAACATCTTCCTATGCTAAGACACAGTAGCTGTACTAATCAGGGGAGGATTTAATAATGTGGTAACTGTTGAACCACTGTGTGTATACTTGAAACTAATATGAGACTGTATATCAATAAAAAAAAGAAAAAGGAAGAGAAACATTAAGGGTAGCAGGTAGGTTGGGTGGATAATGATCATCCTACAATTCCAGAGAGCTGAATGATGCCTGGAGGATCACATGTTAGGAGTCCAGGCTTTGGAAGGAAAGGGAGCACGAGGAGAGGAGCTACCAAGTGGAAAAATGCCGTACAGTGAGACATCGTTCCTCCCCATGGTCTTACGAATGCTGAGTAAACGTTTAAAAAGTCACCACATCCTTGGTGTGATTGGACTTTTTGTAGAATACATAAAAGGAGAAGAGTGTCCTTGTTCAGCACTACTAAACAGAACCCAGGAATCCCTGTGGAACCAAATCTAGAGACAACAGCAACCATGAGGAAGTGAGGCTGGGAACTGACAAAGATCATGGGGAGGGCACTAAACGGACCCACGTTGTAAAACTGGGGATTTGAGCCAAGATTAAATTTCTGAGAAGAGTTGCCAGATAAGAGCACAAGATGCTGTGGAAACAGAGGGAGGTCATGTAACCCAATGAGTGGCGATGAAAAGTAAAGAAAGGCTACCAGGAGGAACCGACGATTGAGCTGCATCTTGTGTAATGAATGGATTAAATACAAAGTTGCAGCCTAAAGACAATCCAAGCACCAAGAGCAGTGTAAATTAAGGCTCAGAAACCCGAAACGACATGCTGTGTTGAAGGATATACAAGTAGTTTAGTCTTAACGGAGCTGAAAATATAAAACAGAGTTGTGTAAAATGAGGTCGGAAAGTCAAGTGGGTGCCAGACTACACAGAGCTCTGCAAACCATCATAAGAAATACGATCTTTTTCCTAATTTCAATGCAACGAGTAAGGGCATGCTGAGGAGAACTAAGCATACATTCTAACCTGTACTAGCAAAGCAGACAGTTTCATAGAGAAGATAGCCCACCACTACTCTGACAACCGAGCTAGGCCCACCAGCAATTTAGACTTGTGCCTGTCCAATAGGGCAGAATTCTGACCAGGATTACAAAAGACTAAAGAGCCCACGAACATGGATTCCAAAAGTAACTTAAAACACCATAATGTGGATTTAGACAGAGTCTCTCCCTTCCTCCATTTTTTGAAGAAAGTATAATATTTTAAATGTTACTCTAAGCACAGTAATCCTAACGTTATGTCCTTTCAGTCTTCAATGTTCTTTCTTGGCAAGAACATTACATTTACTGCAAAATTAAAAGTCCAGAAATCTCTCTGTGAACTTTACATTGACTTAATGTAGCCTGCAGTTTCTGACAGTTTTTTACAGCACTTTCGGATGCTTCCCTCCAGATTCCTTTCACAATGTGAGAATCTCCATATACAAAGACTTTTTAGACCCTTAGAGTTTACTTCTGGGATTAGATCTTCAGGAAATGACAGATTTAGTCCAGTAGAGACTAATGATCATTTTAACAAATCCTATTTTAAAAAATTAATACAGGTGTGTGCTCCCACATTTAATGTGCATCCTCATCTTTCAACCTTGTATTGCAGTGACTGCTATAGGTGTCTGTCTTGTTACATCATAAGATTTCTGAGTGCAATAGACCTTATCTTTGCCACCTTTGTGATCCACAGCACCTAACATAGCACCTATAGGTACTAATAAATGTTTATTGACTGACGAACTGGTTGATTAAATAAATGAATAAAAGTTTTGGTGAAGCTACTTCTTATCTCCATTTTAAAACTTCATAAATTCTTTTTAAACATGGTTCTTAAAATTCTTTGCTTTGAAAGAAATGGCACCCCATTTAGAAAGGCATTTTGCTAATAAGACTGAGTAACTACAAGTTTTTTCAAAGGAATGACTGATTCTGAAAGTAGATGCATTTGATTCTGTCTGATGGTTGCTAAGGGAACAAGTGAATGTAAATTCCTTTTTACGTAAGAGTCAGTTAAAATATTGATCAGAAGATAGGGAAGAACCTTCCAACCAAGTAGTAAAGTGACTGAGAAACTGCGTTCTGATTAGAGGGAAGAAAAAGAGATTATGTTTTATGTAATCAATCTCTATTTCAGCCACTATGCATAGATGTAGAAAGGAAAGCTAGTAGCAAGGAAGCAGGAAGGGGAGGCTGTCCATCCTTCTCTAACTCTCTGACACCTTCTATCTCATGCTAAGATTCAGAACAGTTGAAAAGGCAAAATAGCTAAGTGCTAGTGATTTAATTCATCCAGCACTTCATGATTTAGATTTCAACTTAAAGCTCACATCTTATGGTAGACCTTCCCTGTCCTCAGGAGGATGAGGTGCCTTAATATGTGTTCTTATAGTGCATGGACCCTCTCCAGTCAGAGCCCGCATACATTACTCGCTGTCTTTTCCACTTTAACATGCATTCTAGGGAGATCAGGGACTGTGTCTTACTCATGCCTATATCTCTAGCACATGGTCCAGTGACACACTTCCATATTTAGCTTTGTCTCTTCTCAATCCCCTTTCATAATCTACACCCCAAGTAAGAATGAAAAAAATGTGAATTTCTGCAACAGACCACTCTTTCTCTCACCTCTGTACCTCTTCACATACTGCTCTCTCCACCCTGAGACCCTAAGCCCCATTGATCCCTGACAAAATCTCTCATCCTTCAGGTCTCTGCTTATAAATCACTTCCTTCAAGACCTCCCTAACTCTCTGAGTCTGGGTGATGGGCCTCTGTTCTGTGCTCCAGGCTTGCCTTAACATGGCACTCATCTCACAGTGTTCTCATGATTTACTCCATGGTGGGAAGTACCTCAACTCATGCCCAGCACCTGGCACGCTGCCTGCCAAATCATATGAGGTTAATAGACAGTTGAAGACTGAATATTTACAAAATCAATGCCTACTATAGACAAAGGAATCCAACAGGTGTGTGGTGATACAAGGATGCATGTCACACAATTCTTGCTCCCAACATCAGGAAGGATCCAAATACATAATTAACGCCAACACAAAGCAGACTGTAATGAATGCTACAATTAAGGCAAACATGCACTCTGAATTTTCTAGAACCATCTTGATTTCAAATAATCTATCACATTGTTCCTGTAAGTATACTTATATTTGTCAAAGCATGTGTCCTGATTTTACAGTTCTGCAAATGCAGTTGCTGTAGTTAAAACTAAAGCATAAGCAAAATGCTATGGGGGTATAGAAGATGGAAAAAAATGAGCTCTGAGGAAGACTTATTAGAGGAAGTGCGATTTGCATTGGAATTTGATTGGGAAGAGTGACAGGCAAAAATGAGTGAAGAAGAGAGGAATTTCAGACAAAGGAAATCGGCCTGAGCCAAGAACTCTGAGGCAGGAAGGTGAAGGATGGTGCCAAAGAGTGATGAATAAAGCAGTCTGACTGCAGTAGGGAACAAGAGGTCATCTGAAAGCATAGGGAATGGCAAAGCACTGCCTGGCCTTTGATTAGCTTTAAGCAGGTACTTGTCTTTCTCACAGGGGAGCTAAACTGACTGTCTACAGAAGAAGAAAGGTTGAAGGGATTGTGACACTTGGTGAGGTTCCAGAGGTGCCAAAGCTGTGCAAACTTGGGGATGGGGAGAAATTGTAACTAAGAAGAGTGAGAAAGAAGCCTAGTTGGATGGAAGGATAAGAAGAATAAGCATGCTGTACTTTTAAAATTTTACCTTACCAATATATCATCAATGGTGATATATAGCAATTTAATGAAGCATTCTATTTAGGGGTGTTACAAAATTGAGTGAAAGAACACATTAAACTACTTTAAAGTTAAGCATGCCTATAGAAAGCATCACTTAACTGAAAGCAAGCAAGGGATTTACAAAAAAATAGTCTTGAGCCCTAATACAGTGACAGTAATGCCCCAATACCTAAATCTACCTGTATATATGTATAGATTCACATTATCAACTAAATTACGACTTTAATTTACTGATGGGTAGTTCCTACAATTCTTGCTTAATTGATTGATTAAAATGGTTTTTTTATAGACCATAACTCATTTACTTTAATATCTGCTTTTGAATCTATGGTAACTGTTTACATTTAATTTTAAGCAAATTTTGAAATTTTTATTTATATAGCAAAGAAAGCTTCTCAAATCCATTGACAACTAACTTCTCAAGGGGATTTTTGAGAAAGGGACATTTTATTTCTGATCTATGCATCACCTGCACATATGAACTGTCTCTTCAAGACATGGAGAACCTGAATAGGGAAGCATGATCAGAAGACAACAGAGCTCCCCTAATCCTCCAGCTACAGGTCTTCTCAATGTCATGGTCATATTTGGTTTATTCTAAGAAAAAATTCAAATACTTGTATAAAACTCTCCAAAACAAATTAGAAATTATTTTTTAATTATCCACATATTCTCACTCAAATCATAGCTAGACAAATCAGGAAGGCAAAATTAGTTTGTCATCATGGTGACAAATTAGTTCAAATCTTTCACTTTAGGAACAAGGAAACTAAAGTCTAGAAAAGTTAGAGAACTTCACCACAACTACTCACATGATGGAGCAAGTTATTAGTTGAGTATAGCCAATATAACCTTTGAGTTGGGCAGTGCACAACCTGTGCAACCATATAGGTACCCTGTGTGCCCTCTGTCATAGAGCTAGCCAATTTCAGAACCAAGAAGGTACTATAGCCTCATGGCTAACTATGAAGGTTCTCAGTCAGCTGGAGTTTAAATCTCACTTATACTTGCCAGCTATGTTACTTACACAAGCAGCCAAATCTTTTAAATCTCAGTTCCCCATATTAAAAATGGGGATAATGACATTACATACTTAGGGCTGTTGTGAGTATCAAACACTTCACAAAAGCCTAATAAATACTAACTTTTTATTGTCACCATTATTCTTACTAATCAGACTAAAGCACAGGTCTCCTAACTTCCATTGAATGTTCCCTTCACTACCTTCCTTTATATGAGTAGGCAGAAATTTGAAAACTTTAGCAAAGCATTGACTAGTTGTACAATGATTTCCATTACTATTTCACTTAGCATCCATACTAATACTAAAAATAATAAACACATACATTACTTTTGCCAGGTCCAGGGCTAAGCACATTTATACACATCTCATTCAATCCTCACAACAACCCCATAAAAGAAGTAGTTTTATTACCTCCATTTTAACAGATCAGGGAACCAAAGTTCATTAACAGTAAATCACCTGATTAAGACTAGTCAGCCAATAAATGGCAGGACCAGAATTCAAGCCCAAACCCAAGTCACTGTGACCCCATAATCCACACTCCTAATCACTGTGTTTCTTCAGCATGAGGAAAGCATCTGAGCCTGTTCTAAACTTCATTACAATGGCCTCTGACCTGGTGCATTCAGTCTCTAGACCTCTGCTCACTTGCTCACTCCACCCAGCATGCAGGCCAGCTTTGAAAAAGATATACACCAACCTGTTTCCTTTGTCATATTAGTCCATAACAAATGGTAGAATCTCAATCTGCAATGTTATACAAGGGCTACCATGAAGGGTAAATATTTCTTAGGTGCTAATTTCCTATTCCCCTCATCTTTCTTCTGCTGCTCCTTTGCTGCTTAATGTTTTGAAAAATTAATAGCTTAATTTTCACTGTGATTTATTAAACCAACACTGACAGGAATATCTTAACTGAATATTTCTGAGCTCATCATTTCTGCATAGCAGGTAATGGTACCACTGGGGGGAAAACAGCCACAGAGAAGGAAGTAGGGGAGAAAATTATCCATCTCTTTGCTTTAGAGGAAACATTAGAGCCACAGTTTTGAGTCAGAAGTGTCACTTAGAAACTCTGAGAAACAGATAGCAAAAAGTAAATCATTTCTTAACTATTCATTTGGTGCAGTGGCTTCTCCAGGGTTAAGATCAGTCATAGTGAAGCCTGAATGCAAACTCAAATAAACAGACATATGAAATACATGAGTGGTATATATTTGTTATATGTATCTTAATGTAAATGTCTGTAGCTTCTACAATGGCTACTGACCATAGCCATCACAGTTTAAATAGTATCTAGGAAAATTATGATTAGAGATAAACTGTAAGGTTGTTCTTAACTTTTATAGATTCCACAAGACTTGCAAATACTGAACCAACTTGTTTGCTGTTATTGTTGTTTCCTCCAAAACACAGCACTGATGATTTACTTTTCCTGTAACTGTGAGCTTCCTCATGTATGAGTTTCATACATAGGATTAGCCACTTCCTCTAGACCGAGGGTCAGCATAATTGTTTGATAAAGAATCAAAGAGTAAATGTTTAGGCCTTGTGGGACATACAATCACTGTAGTAACTATTTAACTCTGCCACTAGCAAGTAAACAGCCATAGACCATATATATAAAGGAATAACATGGTTGTGTTCCAGTAAGACTTTATTTATGATGACTGAAATTTGAATTTTATATAATTTTCACATATCATAAAATATTGATGATTTTTTCTAAACATTTAAAATTATAAAAATTATTGTTATCTCACAGGCTATACAAAAATAGGTAGCAGACTAGATTTGACCTTTAGGGCTACCGTGAAGGGTAAATATTTCCTAGATGTTAATTTTGTATTCCCCTCATCTTTCTTCTGGTGCTTCTTTATTTTTTAAAGTTTAGAAAAATTAATAGTTTAATTTCCACTGTTGATTTATTAAACCAACTTTAGGCCACAGTTACCAACTCGTAACCAAGGTATGGACCAAGCAGAACCTAAAAGGAGGTGATATGAATTTTGACTTTGCTATTTATGGTAATAAATGGATAATGGCAGGACCTAATAGAATACTCTAATTATCAGGGTCACCTGATGTGCTATATCTCTTAATACTGTAAGGCTCAGATATGGAAAGGCACAAACCGCCACCATAAATGCTCTAAATATGAGCAGATCTTCACTCCGAGTATTACTGACAGCAGGAAAAAAATAAAAAAGGAAACTTGCAACTGGCAGGAGATCCAAGTTCATAGACATCCTTTGGCTACAAAGAAATATCATGATTAAATGTTTTTCAACTTTTTCCTTTTTGTTTGATATATAATAGGAAACTAGAAAAGAACCATCACCTTTACTTTCCTATTTCATCAGCAGATGCTCCTCTTGGCATACTCAATTTAGCTTCCTAGAACAAGGACTAGCCAATAGCTAGTCTACTCACTTTGTATAATTACTTAGGCACGAACATCAAGAAATAACGCACTTCAAGTCTCTTTCTCTGGAATTCTGGTTCACACTGATAATACTACCCAGTGTGATGACTAAGTGTCCTGGCTGAATTTTCACCTTGCTTTAACTCTGCTTATCTTTAAGAAATAGGATCCCTATAGTCAGGAATTCCCCCATGGTGACCAGATTAGCTGAAACTGGGATACAAAATGGAAGTTCACTTGACATCAAAAGCATCTCTAACTTATTCTAATGAACTTTCCATATAGAATGACACACCTATGAAAGCGAGGATAGTTGACAATCACCATGGCAATGACTGGAAGAAACCAGAAGAGGGCAAAAGAAAAGCAGTGTTTTGGTTTCAAAAAATTCTCTGCCCATTCCAATAAAAAACACGAATATTCCTACCCTTACTTTTAGTGTCCAACATTTTAATTAAGATTTGCCCCTGTATCTCTGACTTTGCAGCTATCACAGCTGAGAAGTTGATTTGACCCACACTCCCGCCTCTCCGTTCTCTGGCCATTGAATACAGCCTGAACTGTTTGGCATTCGCTTTCAGTTTCATGCATTGGCTTCGTGACCCCAAACTGGGGAACACCCCATCCTTTTGGGGACCAACTATGTCGGTTAACAGTAAGATAGCACTGGCATTCGTGCAACTACATGATGATTTCAAAACAAAAGAATCCAGTTTTCACATGGGTCATTCTACCAATGATTGGAGCTCCATGAGGTAGGGAATCATGCACTTTGCTCACTGCTCTATCCCACAGGCCTCACACAGGGCCTGGAATATAGTAAGTTCTCGATAAACAAGGCAACATCATGTAGTGGTTAACAGTGTGCATTTTGGAGTTAGACATGGATTTGAATCCTGGCTCAACTTGCCTGTGCAAGTCAGAGGCTCACTGAGCCTCAGTATTCTCATTCATAAAATGAGGATAATAATAATGGGTTCATTTAGATGACATCTATAAAATAACAATATGGCCACTGGCATACAGAAAGCATTAAATAAATACCAGCTGTGATTCCTTCTCCTCTTCCTATTGTTCTTCCTCCTCATCATGATCAATATTCTCTCTCCACCAACTGGTATGTTTCAGCTTATTCACTGAGTCTTAAGAACATTGTTTCACTGTCATCTAGGGATCCACCTGATATGGAGACACTGCTCTTCAAACTGCCAAATTTTTTCACAGGAAACTTCACTCACAAATAATGCTCCCTGATAGGAACGGTTAGGAGTGACCATCAGGTTTGCCCGGGATGAAGAGGTTCAAAGGACTTTCAATGTTAAAACTGGGATGGACAACCTGGGAATAATCTGTCACCCTACCCTTAGAGTCTCCTTTCCCTGTCATCCTAGCACTAAGATGCCACCCATAAAAACTCAGATGGCCTTTGGAGATGGATGGAAGAATAAGACAGGCAGCAAGATAATATTCAAAGCCTCTAGTGAGGATCAGAACACAATACCAAAGAAAGCACCTGGTTTTCCTTCTCCCTCAAATACAAGCTTTTATCAACCAGCTCCAGCCTATAGCAGAAGTCATATTTACATTCAGCCCCTCAAAAATGCTAACTGGAATTATTTGCAACTAAAGGAAGTCTGAACCCTCCTTTAATTACATAAGCAAAGCCTGGGAAGGAAGTTCTCTCCCTTCTATTTTTCTTTACTATGAGCTCTTGTTCTACAGATAAAAATGCAGCCAGGTCTTTTGTAGCCAGCCATTCTAACTTCAGAAGTTTAATTTATATGACAATCTAAGTATAAGCTTCATGCTTGGCTACAGAGAGTGGAGAATCCCTTCTTTGACAATATTTCCTCCATACAGCTAGAAAAAAATGCCCAAGATTGCTTTTCTGCTACATACAGTTCCTCATGACGTGCTCTGGGAAGGAATGGCCTCAGAGAAGATGTCTCTATTGAGATATTACCTCTTTTCTTTTTATTCAGTAAATTTTTAATCCCTACAGAAATCCTCCAGAATTAGCTGGACTGTGTAGGCTCCTGTCAAGGCAAGTCTGAAACCTGCCACACCCAAAGCAACCAGTCAATCTCAGGAACTTGTTTCACAGTAACGTTTGGGAGGAAGAAATTTCCCCTATTCCTCAAGGTTCTTCTAGATAGTCTAAGAATCAAATTGACATGAAGACAGATTAACAGGAGAAAATCCCAAAGTTTAACTATAAATGTATGGGGAAGCCATAGACACACATTCCAAAGACAGGGACAATGAGGTGAATATGTCATCGTGGACCAAGGACAAGGGGGTAGGGGTCAGAGACTTCAAAGCAAAAGGGAAGTAATTCACAGGAATATGAACAGAATTAATTTTTGGTAAACAAAATACTTGATGGGTAACACAAATAATGGGTCACAGAGAAATTTTTAACAGACTTAGCCACATCCCTTCCCATCTACCACCCCTAGTGTACATTATAATATAGCTATCTATGGTGACAGCACTCCTCCTGAAGCGTTCCTCTATCTAAATTCTTTATATACAGTTGTGGGAGAGTGGGGGAGTGGGGGTAAAAGTGTAATATTTCCAGAAAATCTTGCCTGGCTTTAGTGCATCTGCATATCAACAGGTGTTCCTCAGGGGTGGATAAAATTGTGCATCACCATATCAATGGGTAATTACCTGGGCAACCCAGGACTTATCTGAACCTGAGAGGTAATGGGGAGATCTTGCTTCTTCTGGTGGAACAGGAAAGAGATGGCCCTGGACCGCAGTTTATAAGCAATGAACAGGTTTGAAACTTTATT
Organism: Manis pentadactyla; assembly: GCF_030020395.1. Taxonomy (NCBI): domain Eukaryota; kingdom Metazoa; phylum Chordata; class Mammalia; order Pholidota; family Manidae; genus Manis; species Manis pentadactyla. The sequence continues at coordinate 124,459,287 of NC_080038.1, forward strand.
TCTCCCTTTACTGATTTCAATTTTAGAGGTATTTTGCCCCAGGATTTCCTTTCCCTGGAGTTACATCTGGCGGTAGTCGGCATGGCCTCTGAACCTGAAATCTGTCATAATGGGTGTGACTTTTGGGAGGGCTGCCCCTAGAGATGATGGGGTGATGCCCAGAACCGCCCCCTGTGGATGGTGGGAAGGCTCCAGTGGATGCAGTGGCAGAGGGTGAAGCTTCACCTGTTATTGTCCCCCCATCTGGGGGGCTTCCAATTTGGGAGCCCCTAGAGGAGAATTGGTCTAGAGTAAAGTACCTCCTACAGGGGTGTGGTGGAGACATTGGAAGCTTCAAAATTAGCCCTCTGTGAGATACAAGGCTTCTTGGATGCCCTGAGTGGCCATGTAGTGGCTGGCATTGTAGGGTCTCTTCATCGAGATAGTGGAAAATGTTATACAGGAGAGAGACGGTCTTAGGCGGGAGAGAGATGCACTTCAGCATCGCTTGGAAGAGCTGGATGATAACCTATTGGATGCCATTAAGGAAGAAAGTTATTGAAAAACAGGTCACTCTCCTGGAAGATTCCTTAGCAACCACGAAGGGGGAGGTGGCAGGAAAAGTCGCGTTGCAGGAGGCTGTGGGGGGGGAGGGAAGAGTGGTGCCTTCAGCCCTAGAGATGAGGATGAGCCAGGGGCAGTGGGTGGGGGGAGAAGGAGGCAGGGCCATGGACCAATCCACTGCCCCAGGTATCAGCCTCCCCTGTTTTAAAGGCCCGCCTGGCTGTAATTAAGAAAATAAAAACAAAACAACCACGGACTCCTCAGAGGGAGGAGCCACCCCCTCCCCAGGTTGTGGGGCACTCCATGCTCCATCCCTGTACCCAGGATGAGCTGGTGAACATAAACATCTGGTATAGGCAGAGGCCATCGGAATCTCTGCCTACATGGCTTTTACGTCTCTGGGATAGGGGGGTGGAAAACGTTGTGTCGGGTACTGAGATGAGTAGAATGGCTTCCCTGACAACTCACCCTTCCCTCTGGTAGCAGTTGAAGAATGCCCGTCATGCCTCAGGGAATAAGACACTCCTGGAATGGCTGACAGTTGCCATCAGGGTAGTTTGGCCTAATCAGGGTGATTTACCATATTTACCCAGTTGTTGGAAAACATATGCAGAGCTCCAACATGTACTGTGGGAATTGAGTATGAAAAATATCACCTATAATATGGACCCCCAAGGCCCGGATGAGAAGGTGTTCACTGTAGGAATGAGAAATCTGGTGCTGCATACAGCTCCCACATCTCTCTTTGAGTCCCTAGTGTGACTACTCTTGCCCCCCACATAGGGCAACTGAGGGCTTATCTGAACCTGAGAGGTTAGAGAGAGGTCTTGCTTGTTTCTGCCCTAGCAGGAAAGAGACAGCCTGGACTGCAGTTTGTAAGCAATAAATGGGTTTTAAACTTCATTTCTCCCTTTGACTGGTTTCAGTTTTAGAGGTATTTTTGACCCGGGATTTCCTCTCCCCAGAGTTACAGGGAGGTCAAAGTATCTTTTTAAGTCTTGATGACTTTCAAAATAATCTTCATTTCACAATGGCACATTCTGGGGCAGCCTGTCCTTTGTCTCTACAGTAACAAAACATACTACATTATTAATATATAACAAAATATATCACTATAATAAGTGCTAATTTTTATTCAAAATCTACTATAGGCCAGGAACATTGCAAAAACCATCTCATTTAATGAGCCTGTGAGGTAAAAGTTATTTTCCATATTTTACAGTGAAGAAAATTCAGGCTCTAAGAAGTAATCTCTCCAAAATCACACATGTAATAGGAGGCTGAGCTCAAATCTATACTATAAAACTGTAGAGCCTACACTCTTAAACAGAAAACTATGACAATTGCTCCATTTATTTTCATCAAAGAAAGTGGAATTGGAGGGAGAGATGATTACAAGATGATGGAGGAGGGGGAACATAATATTATCACAAAGAGACTTCAGAATGTGCTTTTTCATGTACCACCTAAAGGTCAGGAATGACATTTGGGCAATCAGTAGCTTACAAGGCAATTGTTGGCTCTTTTAAGGCAAAGGTCTAGCTAACAAGGTTACATTTTCTGTGGCAATGCACATGATTTTGCTGAAGAATCACACATACGCTAGGATTGGAATGGATTATGAAGGTCTTCTGATTCAACCTCCCAATTTATGCTTGAATTTCTGCATGACATGACTTGCAATTTAATCTAAATTTGAACACCTATAGGATGGGAACTCACTACCATATAAGATCACTTTTATTATGTCTATGAGACAATTTATCTTTATGCTATGTGAAAATCTGTGCCTTAGGGTGTTCACCCATTGGACTTGATTTAACTGCTTCAGGGTAATACATGGACCCACTCAAATTTCTCTAACATGCCCCTCCTCAATTATGTAACTATATAACATTTACTATGTGCCAAGTATGGTTTTAAGTGACTGATTATTGAATCTTTTAATTCTCATAAGAACCCTATGAGGTAGATACTATTATGTCCAATTTTACAAGTTAGAGTGAAGCAGGGCAGGGACATGGGACAAGCATCATGATTAACTTTTCCTGACTACGATGAAAAATGCCAAGATATAAACAGTATAGTAAGAACAAGAGGAACCCCATCTTAAGGCTTATTCCATTTTAAAAACCAGGGAGTTAGGAAGTAAGATTCCTAACATACTTAGTAATCAGCCAACAACCTATCTTAGGGCAGGGTAAGTAGTCCTAAATGATATGTCCCCACTGCTTGAGCATAACCACTATCTTGGAGAAGAACCAGATCAATAAATTCCTTGTGTTAAGTTTATCTTACAGAATTATCTGGAGGACTGACTATGGATGAAGACATAGTGTCCTTCACTGGAGAGACATCATGAGACCACGTATCAAGCCTATACCCTCCCCCCCCACCTGCCCCACTGCCCTTTGCCCAATTCTTGAAAGTCTTAGAAGACAGAATCCTAAGACCGTTAGTATGCCTCTTCTCTGAGGTTGCCCATACTACCCTTTAAATGTGTACTTTTAAATAAAGCCTTCTCACTGCTCAACTCATTGTGTCTTGTCTCTGCACCCTTTCAGTGATCTTTGTTGTCTCTTTGCTATTTCATTCTATTTCCAAGTCTTCACTCCGTCTCTGCTTTATGCCTGATAAATATGGAGGAGCTGCTGAGAGCTCTGATTTGGGCCTACACGTTCCTGTAGCCTGTGTGACCCCGATGGAACTGCAGCTGTGCCATCTGCTCTTTAGTAGCCGGCCTGAAAATCTCCTATCTTTGAGAAGTTCTCAGAACATAATCTCACTCCATCCCATGCTCTGTGGCTTCCCCAAATCCTGGGATGGTAGGGGCTAGGCCCCATGCCATAAAAATTCAAGCAGACATGGGCACCAGGTGACCCTGGCTTTAGGAGTTGGCAAGGGAGTCTGCCCTAGGCTGAGAAGGAGTTCAGTGAACTTTCCCTCTTCCCCTCTGTACTTTCCTGTTCTCAGCTACCTACAAGGCACCTACCATTCCCTGCTGCTCTCACTTGAAAGAATTCCTTCTTTACCTACTCTCACAGAACCTGCTCAAGAATTCTTTCTCATTCAGGTTCAAGAACCCTCCCACATACAGGTTGAGGTTTCACCTAGTGTGCAGGAGAGAAGTCCCCAGATGCAGGTGCCTGGCAACAAGGAACTGAAGTAAAAAAAAAAAAGTTGTGAAACTGAATAAAAGAAGCTTCATTTAAAATGGAGTCAGGAGGCCAAAAGGGGGAGTTCTCAATCTACCACTCCTGGTCAACTGTAGGCTCCAACAGGAAGAGACTACCTTTCACGCCCTACAGAAAGAAGCCTATATACCTTACAACTAAGGCAGGAGGAAGATTTTCTCCTAGCCCAGCAACAGCCCAGCAATGAGACACTGTCACAACTCAGCCAATGAGAAGCTATGACACTTAACTTCCAGTTTACTACAATGGACATTTTTTCCTAACAGCCCTTCCCATTCATTACAGTGAGGTCTCAGCCATAAACCTAGGAGAGTAGAGGGAAAATTGTTTTTCTTCCCCCAAAGTTCAATATTATTGGTAGTCTCTGAGTGCTTTACTATCTCTTATTAGTATCTATACCCCTCCCCAAACCTGTATAAATACACTTTAAAGTCTTCTCAAATTTATCTTCAGAGGGTGTCATCTATTTCCTACCAGGTATCTAAATGGTTAAACATCCTTCCCTTTAAATTTCATGCTTGATTTACTCCAACCTAAGAATTAATTAACTTGCCAGGTATGCTGTACAAGGGAGTGATTCTCGCATAAGAGGTTGAACCATATACCTTCAGAGTTTTCTTCAATCCTGAAATGCAATAATGCTATGGTATAGAATTTGTCCTTTTGTCCTTAAACATTTAACAGAGATCTCATTAAAGCCCTAAGTCTAGTGTCCACTGAAACTAAAATGAGTAAGCAGAAATCAGTCAAACATAACACAGCTGAACCCAGTTATTACCTGATTTTTAGACATACATAGGTCAAATCAAACACTTTGAGACTTAAAAACACTATACAATAAAAGTCTAATATAATTCCTATAAGAGAATTTGCATTACTTCAATAGCAATATTACAAAAAGATTTCACTATCCACAAAGAGCATAAAACAACCATCATCTAAAAAAGAAAAATAGAGACAAATTTACTCCGAAAACTATTTCTGGTGCATCTGTATTTGTAGTTACAGGTTCAGAAACACTAGAACCTAATGATCTGTTACCAGAGTGAAGTGTGGCACTGATATTGATTTAGCTTTAGTTACTTAGAAACAATATTGATCCTTAAGAGATACATCTCAACATTTTGCATTCAGGGCATAAAGTAGTTCATCCAATTGATTAATAGACACTGTATATCATTTTTGTTTTTAATGAGATCTTTTTCTCCTGGCCGAGATACTAGTACTCCAGTGAAAGATTAAAAGTGTATTTTATAGCTGAAAAGTTAACATAAATGAGTTCTCACTCCATCTCATAAAAAGAAGAAAAAACATGGCAAATTCATTTTTAGAAAATGAGTGACTGGTGAAAAATGGGTAAGATGGCTTAGTGCCCATGGAGAAATAGCTATTTCTCTGTTTCCCCTGACAATCATGCCATTTTCCATACACATTTTGAAATTTGCAGAAGTGAAGAATTCAAAGCATACTTCCCAAAATTTCCTCAAATGTACCCCATGGAACAGTGAAAGCTTAATGAGAATTTCCAGATTTCTACATAAGTATCTAAAAGGGTTTAGTCTCCTTTTGTTTCAGTTAAAGAACTGTGATTCCTATCTAACATTGCTAACTAACAGAAAGATTCTGCATCACTTCCCCTTCAACTGAAGTACGGGAATGGCCGTATTCTCCCAAACATTTAGAGAAACCATAGGATCCAATGAAAGGGACTAACGGACACCAAAAATGAAAAACAGTGACGTGTGATAGAAATACCTGGCTTTCAATCTCAGCTCATCACTGAGTGGTGGTGTGACTCTGCGTGGGTTTCCTTAAACTCTCAACATTTCATCTATAAAAATAGAGATAAAAATTCCATTTTACATGAATGTTCCAAGAAATCAATGAGATAACATATGAAAAAGCCTAGCAAAATAATTATCACATAGAATTTATCTCAATAAATGACAGCTTCATTTCATCAAAAAAAAGATTTGTTTTTAAGTCATATAATCTAGTTAGAGAAATAAACCACATATTGTAGAAATAAATGGAAACCATTACAAAGCAGAATAAACTCAAGTGTTACATGGAATAATCTCAGGTCTCAAAATTGGTACTTTGATGCAAAATAACCATTCTGTGGATTATTCAAGGGACTGTTAAATTCCTCAATTCAATTCTCCTTATGCCATGTACCTGTGCTCAGAGAAAGACAACTGTTATTCTATTGGTTTCACTAAAGCACAGAAGTAAACCTATAATAAGCTGCACCTCTAACTCAAGTATTAAGGATGCCTAAATTATTTGTTGCTTTTGGATTAACTGTACCAATGTTCTTCTCTAGTGGATAGAAATACTAAGAAATTTGTTGTTTTGTCTCTGCACCTGGCCCATAAGGTAATGCCTGTTAATGAGGAATTTTCTGGGGCTATCCACGGTATTTAGGTATTTGTCAGTATCCTTTCAATTTTTGAAGGGATTTACAGTTTTCAAACTGCTTTGGCATGCATCTGGATTTCCTACTGAGCATTGTAAGCAAAATTTACAGATTTGGTTGTTATTAAATTATTTAAGTGTACAAAGGCATGTGCACAAGCCACCCACTTCCCTCCACCCCACATGCAAACACACAAAGTAGAGCAACAGAGTACATTCCAAGTACAGATTTGATTCCACCAAACATATCTTGGGTCATTCACAGCAGATAGTACACTCATTGAGCAAGAGTCTAAACAGTCTAAGAATGTCCATGTACCAGGGAACAAGGGAGGATTCAAAATTGCAAAGAGCCACAGAAGCATCTTCTACTTGCCAGTTATGTGCAATTACTAAAAGTGATCCCAACAGTAAATTGGAAGTAGGAAGAATAATACAATGAACCTACTATGTACAAGCAAACAAGCATGTGAAGAATTAGCTTTCAGGACACTCAAGAAGGGCCAGCTGGGGGAAGTATGCAGTCCCCCCATTCCCTCACTTACTACCTACACTAATGCACTGAATCCCATCTCAATCATCCTTGTCCTCTTATAGCTTTTGTGCTGAGAGAAAACATTCAGATTTAAACTTCTCTATGGCCTTCGTTTCTTTTAAAATATCCACATTTTATGCACATAACTACAAGATTCCCAGGGATCAGAGATCGGACCATGCTTCCTTTGGATATGGATGCAGATCTGAACAGCATCTGAACAAAGGTAAAGTATACTTCTGTTCTCTGCCAGCAACCGTCCAGGAGCCCACTGCTTTCCTGCTGCCCCCATCCCCCAGACCTACTTCCCTTTCCTTATGGAAACATCACTCCAGCTGCTGCTCATCACTTTCGGCAGTGGTAACTGAAAACCTAAGTAACTCATTTGTGTGGAGGTGTCAAAGGAGAATCAATGTGCTACATATCCTGTGGTTATTGGAATTTTTCTCATGAGTTCATTTCCACTAGGCACTATACCATGAATACAACAAAACACCTTGAACAATAGGGATTTTAGCTGCTTGTGACACATCAGGGGGAGAAAGACTGTGGATTACATCTTCACTAGACTCTGAACTTTCTGCCGCTGTCCCTTGTGACTTGGTCTTGACTTTTAAGCCCTCGCTTTCCCAGCCAGAGACTTTGCTTTGGTGCATTCCTCTGATACCTACTCTTCCCTGGTGCCGGGTCCAGCACCACAGGATTCACACTCTAACCCCAGAACCCAGTCAGGTCTTCCTCCCCCACCCGTCCTAAGATGCAAATACGACAGAAACAAAAAAGTAAGATAGGAAAAACGATCCCCTTTCTGAAGAAAATAGTTCCCTGAGAGGAAATAGACACACTCTCAATGACAATCTTAACGTGATAAATTCCTTTGTACTTAGCAATCTGAGAAGGCTTTATGTAGGAAAGGACATTGGCTGGACCTTTAATGTCAAAGAGGAGTTGGCCAGTCTGGGAAGAAAATGACATTCCATATAACTGGGACTAAATATGAAAAAGCCTGCTGTGTCCAGGAAAAAGCAAGAAGTTTGGTGATGTTGAGAGATGCCTAATGCTTAGTAAGTCCTCAATATTTTTTTTTAATTATTGTGGTAAGATACACATTAACATGAAGTTTATCATATAACCATGTTTAAGTGGAAAGTTTAATAGCAGTAAGTGCATTCATGTTATTGTGCAACTATCATGAACAGATTTTTTTTTGAAAGAATGAATGGATATAATGAGCTTGTAAAGTACCTTGTAATTTAAAGAGTATGACCTATATTCTGTAGGCTATGCAAAAACATGGATAAGGTTCAGGGCAGGCCGTCCTTCAATGTGGCACATTGGCATGAAGCTTCTTTCAAGCTAAAGACAATCAAGGCCTAAAGACTCAGAGCTTTTTACCTCCCCCTTACCTCCCTAAAAGAATTTAGATAGGGAGTCTGTACCAGGAAGAGAGCTATTACCAAAGAAAACTTTTTCCATTAGAAAGACTTATCCACATTTCACAAATTGCAAAGACAATTCACAAGAACCCACATCACGTTAGCTCAGGACTGTATATAAGCTTCAAAGGCCTGACCATCAGTGGGTCTCATATATTTAAGGTACCATTACATAAGAAACTAAGTTTATTTTTCTCCTGTTACTCTGTCCTATGTTGATTTGGTTATTAGGCCAGCCAAAGAACCAAGAGGGGTAAGGGGAAATCTTCCCCTTCCCAACAACACTGAAAGTTGATGGGCATCAAAGAGGAAAAAAGGAATCAAAAGGTGTTTGGGAGATAAAATTTACAATGATTCTCAAGGCTGACTACATATTAGAGATTTCAAGAAAATTACAAACATGACTGGGCCCCACCCCCACAAAATAAATCTGAACCTTTAGGGAATAGGCCTTGTATCAATATGTACTAAAAATTTGCCAGGTGATTCCAACGTGCAGCTAAGGCTGAGAACAGCCACCACACTGGGGCAGAGATTCTGCTCAAATCAAAGTACGGCCCCCAGACCATTAGCATCACCCAGGAGTTTGTCAAAAATGCAGATTCTCAGGCCCCAGCCCAAACATACCAAATCAGATACTCTGGAAGTAGAGACCAGCAGTCCGTGCTCTGTCAACACCTGCAGGTGCTTGATCAAGTTTGAGAATCACTGACCTATAAGAATTGTAGGAATTGTGGATGTATTGAAGGGACTAGAAGTGAGTAACAGGAAAATGGCCAAGACATGACAAAGAGACTGCCCAGGTTTCACAGTTTTCAGTCTAATCATACAGTAGATGAAAGGATTATTATACAGGGTAAGAAACAAGGGAAAACAGGTCCCATGAAAGATCAGAATTAAGATACTCTGGGGAAGAAAAGTAGAATTCATCCAGAACCCATCTACTTGAAGCCCCTTCCCATAGGTGCCTGTAAGGTGGAAGGGTGCTGTTTCTGCTCTCCATGAGGACAAAGCCAGAAAACGGGACAGTTAAATAATGTACATTAGCCAGAGTTGCATGTATATGTATATATGTATGTATAAATAAATAGATAAATAAATAAGCTAACCTGTTCTAACCCTCTTTCAGGAGTCTTGCGCATACTCTGGGGCTTCTCCCACATTCTTTCAGGACCATATGCCTATACAGTCTATGCTATTTGACAGCTCCATTGGCATCCTTTTTCCTAAAAAACAAGGTTGGAGAATGGGAAAAGGCAAGCTTTCTAAGCATTCTACCTTTGTTATTATTGTTAAATGCCAGGACTGAATGTTCATCTGATTTCTCCAATAGTATGTAGTGACAGTGTATTACTAGAACTTGCTGCCTTCAAAAAGCACTTCAGAATTCCCTGGGGGTTAAATCATAAGTTGCTTCACTAGAAATTTAACAGCAAGACTTCAGACAAACTGGATGCTTGAAGTATACTTCAATGTGTGTGTGCTGTAATCAATCAAAATGACTGACAAACATATTTGCAATCAGTTCACCAGGAAAAACTTCAATACTCCTTTGGTCAGGCAAGTCCCTGTTAGGATTTCCTTTTAAAAAATGAGAATATTTATTAGTAAAGTCATTTCCTTTTTCCAAGCACAAACTGACAACTTTGGTATTTCCACAGGAGAGTTAAAGTCTCCTCTTGATAAGTAAATGTGATCTCCATGGAAATTGGTCAATGTGGTATCAACAATGTGACTTTAGCAGGTCTGAATTGAGTATATACTATAGACTCAGCTTCATGCCAAATTTCAGGGTCCTGGTTCTCAAGTATGGCTGCCCAGTGGAATCACCTGGGAAGTTTTATACATGATTGTTGCCTGAGCCCCACCCCTAGAGATTCTTGTATAATCTCAGGGTAGAGGGTAGGCACAAGGATTTTTAGAAGCTCCCCAGGCCATTCTAATGTACAGCCAAGGTTGAAAATGACTTTATAGGGGATCTTTTCAAAATAACCTATTTGATGAAATGGCACATACATGGGTAACAGTGAAGAGCAGCATAAGACAATTTATTAAAAACTCTGAAGACTAAAAGACACCAAAATGTAGGGTCCTGAAAAACACCATTTAGGTGCTTAAATAGGGCAGACAAATGATGGAAAGAGTCCTAGGAAAATGACTCTAGCAGTACCATTCAGGATAAAAGGAGGATGAATGGAAGCACAGAGATAAGTGGGGAAGCTATTAAAGAAAAAAAAAAGCTAAATCATTACCCCATTGCTTATATGATGAAGTTGTGTAGTATTCAAGATCATCTATTATATGTTCTCAATCTATATTTATACTCGATCTCTCACCCTACCTGCCGATGCAACCATAGTCAAACCCAGTGTTCCCCAAAGGGAAACGGTAAGTTAAGAGGTATTATGTGGAGAAAGGGGTCCCATGGTCAAAACAGTTTAGAAACGCTGTCTGAAAAAGTTTTAAAAGGCTTTTTTGACTTCAGGATTTTCAGAAATTTTAATAACCCCCCCCCTTTAACAACCACTGTTTTATAATCCAGATTTTCTCACTGGACCATATTTCTTAGATGGTTCTTTCCTTAGCATCACTCTTTAATTTTACCTTGTTTATAAATAAAAGGTACAGAATAACAGCATTAAGCTCCATGCACTGATTGGTTTACGTTGATTTAAATGAAAACATAAACCTACTGAGACCATGTGAAACATTGAGTGAAACCTGTATGTTCTCATAACGGTGTCTTTTCTGGTCTGTTTAACACGTATTAATGTGTCATAAAATAGCACTGAAAACCATCCCCCAGGACTCCCCCTGACACACACATCTCATTGTTTCTTTTCAAAATACAAATTAAATCAGTTATTACTTAGAAAATAAAACAGAACAGGACCATTGAAACACATGTAATACTTTAAAACCAGGCCCTATCAGACTTTGCCTGTAGAGCTTGCAACAGCTAACAGTCTAAAGTTAAAGGGATACATCTATTTGCAGCTCTAAATATTCTATTAGAAGCCAGGTCCTGTCAATACTCTGGTTCTAAAAGATGATCTTCAGAGCTTTCTAATTTGCTCAGTTGTTTCTAGTTGAATTAGCATTCCATTTCACCCCCGGGGTGATTTTATTTTTTAAATGTTAAGGTAGAAATCTCCAAAACAGAGCCACGCAATTGGCACATCTCCTGGCAGCTGCTGCAGAGAGGTGAGGTAGGGTGAGCACTCTGAAAGGCAAGTTCAGACTTATACTTTGCAGCAGAGGACAAGGGGACAGAGTGCACTCCCTTTCCTTAAGCGAAGAGGCTCAGAGGGAAGGTTTGCTGGAAGACTCCAGGGCTTGCTTTCATTAGGCTCTCTCAGGGGGTTCATGCATATTAAAAGACCAGCTTATTTTTTTCCTGGTTTCTGACTGGAGTCACCCATTTCCCTTTGTACTTACCCATTAACCTATAAATAATCGTTGGGTGTCTAGTATGTGCCAAACACTAAGCACAGGAGCCAGAAGAATGGACTTTGGGCCTGGCTCTGCCTCTGCCTAGCTGAGTGCCCAGGCAAGGCCCTTTCCTGCTTGATGCCTCAGTTTGTTTAGCTTTTAA